>NC_051160.1:73910339-73993106 GCF_013339745.2 Dermacentor silvarum
TAAGAATTCTAAATTAATACAGTTAGTACAGTTACAGGACACGAATGGTTAAAATTTGAATTATAAATGTCGCACGTTCTCACAAACTAAGGCTTAGGGCACACTGTCTCGTTATTGCAAAGCTACCAAATATTGCACGGTAATAAAAAACTCACATATGGACAACCGCAGTACAGAAGCACAAACACAATGGACCCTGTCGACGAGCCCGTACGGTCTGTTGTTCACTGAGAAAGACGCTGTGGATTTATCGATTTAATTCATATCCAAAAAAATTGCACTGGATGTCAAATCAGTCGCTTATTCCCAATGAAATTAGTCATTCAGTTTGCATAACCGACAGATGTGATATGCGCTTCGTTGTTTCTGGAAATGAAAACGTAATGGGTGGCGGACACAGGCGCAGCACAACAAAGCAGTTGTCATGAAAATTAATTGCGTGGTTACATTTACGAAATCTTTTCTTCCGTTATGCGTTTGCCTCACTATGCCCTATTTCAATTAGATGGTGTTTTCTTGAACATTTTCTCGTTTGATTGCCAGAAGCAGATGTTATTATTTGTAGCCTCACTCACTTCCCTCACTTGGAAGTGTGTAACGGAATGTATGGGGCCGATCTCACAGGCAGGGCAGTATCGAGAATACAGTGCAGTATAACACAGCGTCTCAAAGCGCTGGTTGTCACGACGAGATAATATGAGTGCCACTGTGAGTAATGGTTAAAGCATTCAGCTGCTGCACTGAAAGACGGAGGAATGACCCCACCATCAAACATTCGCTTCTTTAAATAATTATAAGCGTAATTCACCTACGTTGAATGTATCTAACGGAAACTCGATGTCTACTGTAGAGGATTTATAGCAAAAGTTTCGCATTCGTACGTTGTGAGAATAAGTTTGAGTAAGTCTTCGTGAGCTCTCGGTGCAAACGACCACTAGTTAGATTGGTTCCCAGACTGATACCAAATAATCTCAAGGGAACGACATTTATTTAAGGGAAATGTACTCTCTAGTGAATGTAAAATGTATGGTCATATCATGCACAGCAGTAGCACTCCACGACACCCCCTTCAAAAAAAAAAAAAGAAAGAAAGGAGATAAAGCAAAATAAGCCCAATGACTAGGAATACTACAACAAATTTTGGTGCTTCATGGCTATACTCAGCAAACTTGGCGTAATATTTTTTTCTCTCTAGTTTAGCATATTGATCTCCAATGAGTATTTCAATTTAGAAAAGTACTGTGAAGGTTGTTTCAAATTTATTATGGCAGAAATCCTTTTGGAAAAGGCAGTCAACCTCCAAGCATAATATTTACGTTTGCTCGCAAAGTGCAAAGATTTTAATTATAATATTGATCACGTCGTCAGGATCCAACTGTAACTTCGAAATTCCATATGGTGCCAATAACGCACCTCCAACGCCGCGAATTTTCTAGCAGGTAGCTTTTCACGACGTAGCCTAATACTACAAAGATTTCTTTGAATATATTTAAGAGTTTGCATATAACGCTTAGGAGACGCTTATAACTCCCCTACTAACTACATCTCCCAAATCAGGCAGATATCTTCTAATTTGTTACTTCTATCCAGATTTCCTAAACTTCTAATTGGCAGTTGTACTTGGCAGCCACTGCCAGGCTACGTCTTGAAAGACCCGACAGTTCTAAAACGGTTGGCTATTCAGTGCTTTATAGAGCGGCAAAGCACAATCAACAAAAATCAGGCAATTCTTTACACACCGCCATTATTCATCTCAAACACTCACAACGTCATCCAACTATCACATTCGACCTTTATAACTTAGGCTTTAAAGTGCACTCCGCTAACGGTTCCCCCAGTGAATTTTCTTCGAAACTTCGAGCGGCCGCTAGACTGGAGTGATTATTTTGGAGTGCATGTTCTTCACCGTGTCTAGTATACATTATAGCTTCGCTTTAACAACATCAATCTCAAAAACATTTTGACAAGATATAACGTGGCAAATATGGTGCGAAATGAAAAGCGACGTCAAGCTGCAAGTGCGCGATCCTCTGAGATCAGGGGACGACTTCCTTTAAGGAGAGACCTCAAAGTTCGCGCAAAAGTTTAAACGAGTATATTTGAGTGTCATTCGCAGCTTACGCTCGAGCGATATAGGCTGGGGTTGCAATAGCAACTCTGTAGGATATTCCTGAAACGTGGCACTGACCTTTTCAATGCTTGAACTTCTCTTCCACCGCCGAGTGGCCTAGCTCAGGGATGTGACTATGCAGGAGCAAAATGTAGGTTGAGCCAGCAGGTTGCCGGCGAGATATTCCACATTGAACAGTACGTGCAGCTCGGTAAAGTCTGCAACATCGATATTAGGCGTTAAATTAAAAGAGACAGTAGAGCGAAATGTTAAGTCAAGCTGACGTGACTAAGCAGAGTGTGAAAGTGTCAAAAGCTGTACTTTTACTCAGGACAAAGTCGTCGTAAGAAGCAAGCGACGTGAAGTATTACGAAAGGATAGTCGCTGCCACCGGAAGAAAAAGCCGACAATTTCAATGAAGTGACGTGTGCCGTTATTTTTTTTGTGTAAATCTCTGCTAATCAATCATATAAAAAGGCAGTCATGTACTTTAGAGATCATCATGAACGAAAGAACAGTTTAAGCAATCTTGTGCTAATTTACCAGAAACTTACTTCAAACCACTCTCTCACGGAAAGTTGTGGGAGCGTGGCGCCCTCTTTACCCTTGATTTTCACTTAAAACCAGCGGCAGTTCCCGGCGCAGTAGGAGCTCAGAGATTGCCTGCGCCACTTAGCCACTTAGGCGCGCATTTAAACGGCGGATTCACTGCACGACACATAAAGCTGTAATTCTCTGCAACGACGTTTTCGCTTACATAGACTGAACGCTACTTGATTTTCTCGATTGTAATTCAATGTTGTAAGTTGGTTTATTATTTGCAAATGACTCTTATTCAGGATACCGTAGCGGTATTCATTTTACCACAATGTGCACGGGATACTTTTACAAATGACAGCATTTCAGATTCAGTGTTATATCAGCGCTTTGTCTTGATACACGTGACATTTCACACACACGCCTGCTATAGGCGGTACACTCTCTCCTGCTCCAACGAAAGTTACCTTCGCAAGTGCCTTGTCACTTCTGTCCACGTGCAAAAGTTTTCCCTTTCTGTATTTCTACAGGCATGGTCCGTATGTGCCTAAGCCGAAACCCAGAATTCTGATGTTGTGCGTTTAGTTAAAATTGTAGCTACATTCTGTTGCGCCACTTTCACTGTTACTGCTGCATAACTATCGATACACTTGGCATTTTCGCTTTGCCTTGTCACTTATTGTTTACTGCTGTGTTGAGGTGGACGCCATCATGTGTATTAAAACGCTCTCTAATACACTTGTGGACTGTATTCTATATTTTGAATGATTACATTGGGTCAACTATTGGTCTCCTCAGCATTTACTATTTCCATTTCGCATCTTCTGGGAATAAATGCAATGAATGCCACAATATCAGTCATCTGTATTTATTTTATTGTAGAGATGGTGCTCTTCCTTTATTCGCACAAATTGAAATCAAATATAAATTTTCAATTATAACAGAAATTACCGGAATGGCTGGCTAAATCTGGAGGGTCAAAGCGGGTACGATTAGATGCCAAGATTTCAGATGAGCGCGTGTCCGTTTACTTCCTAATCTGTTCGAGGACCTTGTGCATTCTCCAGGGCAGGTTCTCAATCCAGAAATCCTTGACGAATGCCGGCATCAGCTTCCCCATGACGGACGCGACCGTCTTGACGACGTCTCCAGCACCTTCCAGTTTCACGTCCATCGTTTCGATCCATTTGGGCGAGACCCGGACTGGCCGAAGTGACACCTTGTTGTCGGTTTCTTCCGCCTCGAAATTGACGCACACCTTGACGTGACTGGCCGTAGTTGCGACGACCCGGACTTGCCCCCACAGTACTTCCAAGGCACCGAGATCTTCAGCGGCGCGCGGGCCACCATGCTGACGCTAACGAGAGGCTTGCCGTTCTTGCAGTAAACACGCACGGTTCCGTATCGTTCCAGGTGGGAGAGGCCGGTTAGGGTCATCTCACCAGTGGTGATGCCAGGTAGTACTTCGTTGCTTTTGGACGAGTTGTTCGAGTTTCTCGGGAAGATGTATTCATTTGGCATCTGAGCCAGGAATCGCTCGGCCAGGACTTCCCAATCCTCGTCCGGGATGTGGCACTTTTCTGCATAAATAGGAGAAGATGAGAATCTAGCAAAGGAGTGCTTTCAGTTGGCAGCAAGATAAATTTATGAATAGATACTTTCCGGTAATGATGATTCCGGTAAACATTATAAATGTAAACATTATAAGCGAGAATTAAAATTGGGCACAAATAAAGTTTCTGACATCTCGGGAGATATATTTTTCACAATAATTTCGTGTTATGTTTGATGAAGCATCAACGTGGAAAGAATAATTCTTCATCTATGGTGGGATCAGGTAGGGAGAGGTGCTGTATGGCTTAATCTTGGGCAGTTTGCTCTTAATCAAGTTCTGATAGGACCTTCAGCAACGTAGAAGTTTATCGTTGTGATCTGACAGTCAAGCCGTGTGGAAGTGTACCGTGTCGCCTCGCCAGAAGCGCTAGCACTCGTGATGTTCTCTTCTTGAATAAATGCTTCCTGTAATTACTTCGGCAGTAGGTTGAGCAGTATTCTGGTTGACCTGGTGTACCATATAAGGGTATTACACGAGCTAACAACGCGCTATCAAATTAGGTTGAACATCGAGTGATTGCGCCTCGCTAATGCTTCGACAAGCTGACACAATTTACCAATATGGAAAAGGGGGTCGTGTTGCCGAAGTGTGAATTTTTTTTTTTTTGCCTTCATAGTGGTCAGTAGAATAATTACAATGGCTTCTTTCATTCGCTTGCTCCGTGTGGTTTACTGGTAAAGCTATTGGAAGAAGAGCAGCTGATATCACTGATACTGCCCATCTCTCCCTAAATAAAACAGATAGAACATGTCAAAAACAGCAACACGTATTTATGACCTTGTCTTCATTCTATGAGTGGGTGGCAGGAAGTGTCCCTCCGTGGTATTGCCTCTGAATCTCTAAGCGTGTCACTAATCAGTATTTACTGGTATCTTGAAGGTGCCAACACTTTTTTTTGTCTTTTGCAATAAATAAATAAATAAATATCAACAAAAGGTGCAAACACGCACGCATACAGGATGCCCATGTCATCTTTCACGGGTGTAAAGGATACTCTGCGTGCTACCTGACTATGTAGATAAAATATTAGGGGCTAGCTGCCGCTTTGAGAAGAACGATGCATGCTATGTGTTCTACCTAAATAAATTTCGGAAAACGACTGACTGGGGTGCCTTTTAATTGTAAAACATCTGGAAAATGCGTCAATTACGAACCTCAGGTTTCGTAGCTTTAATTGCGTTGTCTCTTTTGCGGCTATTTATGCATTTAAGAAAATCATACTAAAATTTGAAAATAAAACCGCTTTTACTGCTGTTCGAGTGCCTACAACAAAGTTTCACTTAACCATGCAGCAAAGCAATCTAACATTGAGATGCATGTTGTTTGTGTTAGTGTGGCAGATATGTTTTCGCTAACGGAAAGCTTTACACCCGACCTCAGCGCACATTTCGCTATAGAGTAACACCAATGTTATCAAAATATCATCGCAATCTATCCATAGAACTTGTCACGTCACGCCAACTTAAAAAATGATACGAATGAGATATTTTTGATCGAGATTGCAGATTACGCGAAACCGTTTCTTCAATTCAAACGGTTTTTTCCTTGCGGGCCTGTACTTTACAAGTGGGTCACCGGCTTGAGGATACAATGCGCGGTCGCGCGTTACACGCCAGACAAAAAATAAAAGAGAGAGAGAGAGAAAAAAAAAACTGTGGCATACGTATTAGGTCGCGTTATCGCAAATACAGTTTATCCTGCGAAATGATTTGTAACTTTTCATTCTTTTTCTTAAGTGAAGATGTGGCATTGCCACATTTGTCGTGTATATACCAATTCAAGAGTCAATAATCACTAGGTCAAAATCCGAGGACACTTACGCACTGCTTGTGAGTTGTGAATGCGAAAGCATTATGTCCAATTGAAGGCCATTGAGCGGTCCGTGAAGTTATAGAACCCTCACGCGCAAGCGAGCGCGTTGAGGCACTTGGCTGCTTTGCGAGCTTTCATTTGGCCTGACCGAGGCGTAGTTAGAACGGACGCGAGAGCTTGCGCGGGCAAGGAACACATGACTAACACCGGTTTCCGAGAGCGAGGGTGACGTGGCGTCGCGGCGATACTCTCCCCTTCACGCAACCCACGTTACATTTGCAATGTTGTCGTTATCATACCTAGAAAATATAAAGATAAATAAATGCAGAATAAAAAAGTAAAGCCATTTTGTCTACCGAACAGGAACGCTGGACTTCGCGGTAGCATCTATTTTAATAACTAATGACCACTAATTAGAATCTCAGTTTACTGACATGCACAAGCACAAACACAAACAAATCATAACGTAACAGGATTGCTTACCAGGTATTGCGGACACCAGGACGAACATAAGGGAAACGGTGAATGCGACTCCGATGGACGCCATTTTTCTGCTCTCTATAGGTACAGAAAAAAAAAAGATCACAGGAATAGCGCATAACAGATATGAGGAGACGAATACAATAGGGACGAGCTGTGGTTGGTGGTAGGTAGCTTGTTAGGGCGAAGATGTGCGACCGCAGCGATAACCGCATATAATTACCGTATAGGTTCAACGCATTTCACGTGTACCCCATGGAACAGTAAAAACAGTATAAGGACCACCACAGCATAATTCTAAGTCACAAGGTGAAAACCTTGAGAGACTGTGCACATCTTTTGGCTACATTTACGAGCGATGGAGCTTGGCTATATTGTACAACGTTTTAAATAAGCAGTCAAATAGATCAGATAAGATATCACGCGACCAGTTATTGTGATTACTGATCAGAATTACCACTCCATAATTTTCTTTCCTGGCCACTTCATGTATGTTTAATGAAACAAGTGTTTCGTTTGTAATTTGTAAAGATGAAACAATGAAACCAAGATTTGTATAGGTCCTCCGTTAAGAGTGCGGAACTTACAAACAACCAATTTGTGGCCGCCTTACTCGAGAATGGTGCATGCAGTCTATGCATTTGCTTAACAGATAAAGAACAGCTCTACTTAAGCCATCAAAGCAAAACAATAATTAACATGAAAGAAATTTAGAAAAACAGGTTCACCTTTATTTGAGGTTATCGACATGATACTCGTTGAAAAACCCATGAATGTTGTAATAAAAGTAATATGCATACTGGTACTTTTTTCAATCAAGTAACTAACGATCTGATTCGCTCAACTACCTAAATTAAATACTTGTTGCAGATTATAAATAAAAATGCTAGAATGGGTGTTGCGAAAAATTCTTCCGCACTTTAAAAAGAGTATTGAAGGGTCTAGTCGAACGTAGAAAAATCGTGCGTCCCTCAATTAAGCAATAACACTGCCATCTTCTTTGCGTACCATCGACGGATACACACACACACACACACACACACACACACACACACACACACACACACACACACACACACGCACACACACACACACACACACGCACACACACGCACACGCACACACACACACACACACACACACACACACACACACACACACACGCACACACACACACACACACACACACACACACGCACACGCACCACACACACACACACACACAATCTTGAGGCACCACATTTAGTTTAACAAATGTTGCTACATTTAACAGCAAAGCTTCAGCTATGCTCACTGACTTTTTTATTTCATTTTATTTAGTTATACATACGGCTGCCCAAAAATCGCTATAGCAGGAATTGCAGTGTTAACATAAACAAGAAAATGAAAACAATAAAATAACAAACAAGTCAAGAAACATTGAACAAGTGCTGCAAAATAAATGACTTAAATACGTGGGGACTTGCTCACTAATTTTAGATAAATACCTAACGGTTGGCAGGCGACGAGTACCTCGGTTTAATGAGTTGAGAGCTCAAATGTCCGGGGAAAGAAGCTGAATATAAAGACGTTGATCGGTGCAAATATGGGGGTAGTGTTTAGTTCAAGGTGACACCGAGTTGACGATACCTTAACGAACCATAACAATGTGTTTCACATACGATAGAAAGAATGCAGTGTAATGGATGCAGTGTAATGCAGTGAAATGGATGCAGTGTAATATTTTCAATTACTCGTTATACCGAAGCTGAGAGATGGGGGTTAGATTCAGCGAGGCTAGAGCTGTGAATGGAGAGAAGTCGTGGCTGAGCGGTGAACGATAATGCGCGTTGTCTTCCTGTGAACAGATTCTGGCTGATTAATCTTTGTCGCTCATGAGAAGATCAAACGCACGCATATTACAACATTGGATTATTATAATTACAGTTTAGTGTGTCTAGGTGTTCCTTTCAGTGTTCGCTTTGAGTAGCCAAGTTTATTCACTGCTTTATTGCGGAGTGTGCTTCGACCACGACAAAGTGTGGGTGAAAATGACATCTAAGTACTTGTATTCATGAACCCGTGCTAGTGGTAATCTCCTAATTAGCGGACAATTTAGAATTGTATATTTTCTAGGTGCCAGTAAGTTTGCAAATTATGTAGCCTAAACCCGGACCAGCTGCCGTGTCGTCAGAACTGCCATCGTGGTTCGTGTGAAACTACACTGAGCGATTGAAGATAAAAACAGGAAACATTGAGGTCCTGTTCAGTAGCACGAATTAATTTGTAAACCGCAAGTTTGATTGAAAATGTTAAAGACAATGTAGCTAAGCGTGCGCTAAATCTTATCGAGATGCAGAAGACATTCAGCTCAAGTATACTCAAGTAGCACGGACAACGGGCCGAATATATCTGTGCGAGTGTTGGAGTTCGTGAGTTTTTTTGCTCACAAAATAAATCGACATTGACGAAGGGACAGTACACATTCTTTGAGTGCATGTCTTACCTTAATTATAGGACTGTAAAGCTGCATCTAAAGAATTTTAGGCGTGACGTTGGTTGGTGATCTTTGAGAAATCAAGGTATTATTGAGGTTATTATCACTCAGCGAAACATTGAAGCGATGGAAGATGTTCCGAAACTCCAATATCAGGAGAAGTCACATAAGGCACTGTCGTCATTCTTCAAGAGAGTAGACAGCTCTAGCGTAGTACACAGAGGCTTATTTATAAATGTATGCATACTTTCATATTATGAAGACTATCGCTAACGTTCAATTGAAACGATACTGAGAAAAGTGTTACGTACCACTAAAACTTCACTGGCAGTGTGGTGCTGTGGAGAAACTGGTCGCCCTCTGTATCCTTGCTAGATGAAGCGTAGGTGTCCTTTGCGTCGGAGAGACGGCACGGTTATTTATATACCTTCCAATCCAGGCAACATATTTAGTTCCCAACATCGCCAGCACCACCCCAAGGCCATCGAAGTCTTAAGCTGGATAAATGGAAGTCTAATGGTAAGTTGTAGCTGCTTGGCCGTACACAAGGTGCGCAATTAAGAATGATTCGCAGCGTCTGTCGGAAGAAGGAAGTCATAAAGGCGTGCCAAAAGCGCACAATATTCAGTAGCTTTATATTCGTTGTATGCATTTGGAAGGGCACTGTCGAAGTATAAACAAAACATATATCCCGTGGGGTCACGGACACGAAGGCAAAGCAAACCAGGCAGCAATTATGCCGCTGCCGCTGATGACGTTGTACGCTTAATGGGCACTGGTAAACGCCACGTAACCGCTGCATTAGGCACCCTGAAAAGAAACGACTGCATAACGGGTTTCGGAGCTATTTACCGTTATAAAGAAGTTGCTTATTTGACGAAGCACAAGGAGTGCTAATTGTGCAACTATTGTTAACTTCCTCTACCGTCTTTTTAGGTGTAGGAACCGACGTAAACCAGCCGTTTATTTTTCAGAAAGCAATATATGAGTCGTATATAACCCGTGTAGTGTCAGCGGGCGCGCAACGGGGGAAATTGGAGGTCTTTGGGAGAGGTATTCCTTTCATAATGTGCCTAAAACAGTTTGATCATGATGACTATACAACCTGTATATCATCGGCATCCGAAACTGGATATCCGTATCGCGACTTTAGTATATCGTCGCCGAGATAATATATGTTGACAGAAAACTCACAGCCACACCACAACCAGGACAAATATGCTAGCATTCAATATTGTACCTAACGGCTGTATCGTGCCTAGTTTGTGGGCTCATTGCGGCTTTTGCAGTGAAACAATGACAGCCGGCATCAGAGCCTCATTGAGCTATAAATATTTAGGCTTAACAATAACAGCTAATCTATCATGGAATACGCAAGTCAGTCACATTTATTCCTCTTTCCGAAAGCTATACTTTCTACGTTATTGGTGTAAAGCCGCTCCTTCCAGTGCGAAAGAGCTTTCGTATGTTTGTTTTTTCGGGCCCAAACTCCACTAAGCCGCCCCAGTGCGGGACCTCTATACAAAAATTACTTTATAAACTTAGAAAAAATCTAAAGAAAAGCACTACGACAGATTTTCGCAAATTTTCAGCCATTGACTTACCCAGCGCATTATTGAAAACTAGCTTGATTAAACTGTTCGAGTTTACAAGCAAGAAGCGCCGATTGAAATTCGTTTCGCACCTACTTAATTGATAACAAGTAGCCTTAGATCGCTATTTATACATATCTCCTTCAATTACCAGACATAATAAGCACCAGAACCCTCATTCGCTCACACAAATTTTCGCAAGAACAGATACGTTGAAATTCTCTTTTTTTCCGCGAGTGATAGCCTAATGAAATCAATTAACCCAAGAATTGGCCCATCTCCAGTGACCAAGTTGTAATTTTCATTCAATGCATTTGTATAACACTTATTCTTATTGTATGCAATGCATCATACCCACCCTGCTTGGACCTCGTGTCCGCAGTACTTTGGAAATAAATAATACAGAGCAAAATGAAATAAACATTTCGTCTTCACAGGCGTGTTAAACTTGTTACACCTGTAACGAACAGCATCACGTGCAGCGTGTAATAGCCGCTCACTGACTATATAGGTAAGAAGTGAAGTTGTCATGCGTCGATGTACAAGGGAGTACAAATACTTTATTCCGGGTGGTCGTGCGACCTTAAAGGGCCCTGAAGCACTCTTTGAAATTAGAAAGCGTTACGGATCTGTACAAAAGGCAGCCGCTAACACGTGAGCCAAACAATAGTGCACTGCAGGTAGCGCTCAATCTACAATATTGTGTCCAAAACAGCGAAGAATCGCTTGCACTCGCTTCGGCAATGTTGTCAGGCAGCGTCATCGCTAGGTGCTGCACCCATCAACAGCTATTGGCTGATTAGTGGTCGAGAACACCCTGAGTATTAGATAATTGACATTGAAATAAATAAGTGCAACAAATGACTAACTGAAACAGTCTCAAAAAGGCACGAAATCCTATTGTATATTTGAAATCATTGTTGTCTTCGCATGACAGTGGCGCGTAACTGCGTCTCCTAGGCGTACTTCCTGAGAAAGCAGCGGCATGCAGCGTACAGTATAGTCTACTGCGATCGTCACGGTGTGCTGTGACGACCTCTTTCGCAGCCAAAACACTCAAATTTCGGGCGGGTCAATGATTCCTTGGGTTCTCCTTTGGGCAGCTTCCAGAGCGCCAGCAAAAACGAATAGAGAGAAGGCCGTGTATCTGTGCGATAATTTTATTAATACTTGAAGCAGTAAAAAAAAAATAGTCTAGCATACCATTCGTGAGACGACGTCCTATAAAGTCAGGTCATTCTATAATTAGGAAAGCTTTCACGGCACCTCAATAAAGAGTATTAAAGTGAATGAAAGCTAATATAACAAAATTGTAGTCGCATTTTCATAATTGAGAACATATATGTCTCCCCGTGAGCATTTATTCGTAGTTTGCAGTACTTGTCATGGCTGCTGAGATTCTCAAAAGAACTATTACATTGCGAAATTGGAACAAGTCGAGCCGGCTAGTGGAACACACTGGCTATATGAAATAGGCACAGCAGGCGGAAATGCTGCGACGTTATGGGTGGCCTGCTTTGCTCTACAGGTTGAACAAAATTTGCACTATTTCTTTCAATTCAGAGGAATGCGAATGCACATAAAAGAGGCAGAGAAAATTTCCAAAGCACACCACAGTGTATATTTATTCTCTCTTTCTGTGTTGCATACGTTCCTCTAAAAATCTATTCCGTGGAGACGTTTTCTTTTTAAACTCATGTGACAAGGTAGAATGTCATCACTTTACAACTCCAGATGCAGTGTTAAATATTATCGATTTTATTAAAACTGAATAAATTTCGATACAGGCACCCCAATTTTTTACACCATAATCTTGCGCAGTTAGAGCAGCAGTTAGACGAGTAGTTTGCCAACAACACTGTATCCCGCCGTCTTGCGTCGAGAACATAAATTAGTAATTACTTTGTCATTTTTGACGGTGTCTTCAAATTTACATACAGGCTGCTATTTTGCAGCAGGTTGAATACGCGACACCTGTGCTCCTACCAACCTTCATCTCCCATACACTCCAAAATACCAAATACACCCGCAGTGTACAATCACCGCCAATTTAGTGAGCAGCGACACCCGACTTGATGACTCCACATGCTCGTTTGCCCGCATGTTACACGGGAAATTACTTCACTCCAGTTGCGATTACAACGCTTTGAAGAGCTATCTTTTATTGATGGCCCAAAGTGAGTTTGTTATCTAAGCAGCGCAACGTGCTGTAAGCTTCAAAATAAAAAAGGTTGAATGGGAGACTATGCATATCCATAGCACGCGTTAGATTGTGACTGCAGCATTTTGTGAAGCATGGCCCCTCTTCCCAAAGAGCTGTCGCGCTGCAATTGCTTTTGATAAAAAGTTAGGCCATTCCTGATGCGGGACAGACTATTAGCCAATGCGGCCGACCAATCGCAAATAGCCTCTAGGAACGAAAATATTTGTGAATTCTGGCCCTGGTAACTAAATGCTAGGCAACCTAATGCAATGCCTACAATTGCCTTTATTTTGTGCAATGTGTGATATCAGTGTTTATGTTTGTGCACGCGCAAGTCACAACTTCATTGTGATGCACGTCGGGACATCGTGTGACGATCTGGCCAAGTGGGCGGGGCCTGAGAATTTGTGACCAATGGCAGGCGGTAATGACGGCAAAAGACAAAAAAAGAAGAATCGCGACATTACTGGCCACGTAGCCGACTAATGCACTGTGGTAGAACTAATTTTATAGTAAGGTTACGCGTATAGTCAGCAGCACTGTGAAATTTTAGAGGATTTCACTAACCTTCGAATGTCACTACTGCAACATGTGACTGCGTATTAATACCTCGTCCACAGTTTTGCTGCTGCACCAGCTTAAAGCTCGGGACGGGAACTCCATCGTTGTCTAACCTTGCTTTCCGCCATGCCATAACGGAAATAATCAAGCCCTCGTCATGAGGCCCCAATCCCATCCACACCTTTATTCTCGCCATACTCCGAAATACAAAAAAAAAGAAACTGCACCCAATATTGGCGTTTTAGATAGAAGCAATTAATCCTGCAGCAATGGCCATTTGGAAGCCGTCCATCTTATCGAACTTGCTATAACGTAGCGTTAATGATTACCTTCAAGCTAATTTATGTGCATTGCGTGATGAAGGCTTCTGCCAGCCATTTCAAATTACAATGGTCCACTGTCGACTGACTGCATGCGTTTCCTGCCTATATGTTGATATCATCGCCCCTTTCAAATGTCCCCCAGTGCGTTGCTTTCCTCTTGGCACTGCAATTTGTTTAACTGGCTTGAACACTACTTTTCTTCTGTACGCCTTGCATTACCTTCACTGTTCGCATAAATTATGCATATAGCCGAAGCAAGCAACGTTCCAGAATGATTCTTACAGGTAATAAATAAACGCGATTTCAGCAATACGGTATGTCACTACCGTGCTTGAATGCTAATCACATTACTATTGATAGCCATCATAATTTCTTTTTTAAAACTTCAACATAATACAGAATAAGAAATAAATTAAATTTGGGTCCGTAGTAGTAGTAGAAAACTTTATTTCGTGTTTTCTAACGACGTCCCAGAGGGTGGAGCCCTGAGTCCAGGGCTCCATTTGCTGCTGCTATCCGGCTGGCCCGGTCGATCAGGTAATCGCTAGGCGTCGAAGGCTGTGCTGGAAAGAGCGGCTTTCCACTGGGATGGGGAGGCGTTGGGTATTCTAGGTAAGCCGGGTAGGTTGGAGTATTAACACATAGAATGTGACATGCTTTGGTGTCCACCACAGAAAGGGCATTTGTCAGGGCAGGCTAGGGTAAAAAGTGTGGCGGAGAGCAAGGCTGGGGAACGTATTATTTATCATAAGATAGGTTCTGTCGTAATTTTTTTTCAGAGGCAACAGCAAGCAATACTGCAGCGGACAAAGACAATATTGTGCCGATCGCGAATAATTTCTGTTTGAAAAGATAACAGAGCCCGCCATGTGATCATAATGCTGTCCCACGAAGGCAGTCAAGAGACGGAGTAATCGCTGAAGCGGGCTGATTTTGTCGTCATTATTCCACCAATGATTTAAGACACCTTATTAATACTTAAATAAATAATAAATAAATATTTAATTATTAATTATAATCAATATATTAATTAGTTTATTTATTTATTCATGCCCTAACACACAAATTTATTGAAAGCACGCATAAAAATAAGCGATGATGCACGTGACAAAAACTGAAAATGACGCTGTAAAGGCACACTTGGCAGAAAATGACCACATCGGCCTATCATATCACATCAATCCCTAAAGAAAGTTCACAAGCTGTTCTATCTCCGACTTATGCAGCAAAAGCGACGAACGCGCAACACACGTGTCACCTGCCTTATCAATGAAGTAAGCTTCCCTGATCTCCCGGACTGATTTATTCCCGTACCTCGATAGTACATTGGTTTTTGAAACCACTGGAGCGCAGCCGCAACTCTTGCAGTACAAGGCAAGGCTCGAAGACGGACGTCCCCTCAAAGAAACCATGTACCGCCTAAAGGCTCACTCACACTAGGCCGACACGACACTGATTTTGTTCTGCCGACTGTTGGCGACAGCATTTTTATTCCTTTAAACCGTTGGACACAGCATTTTCCTTCCTGTGAACTGTTGCCGCTAACAGCCGGCAGACCAAAATCGGTGTCGTGTCGGCCCAGTGTGAGTGAGCCCTAAGGCGACTACGTGCTAGCGCTTATGGTTTGCGCTGCTAAGGACGAGGTCGCGGGAACATATCCAGGCCGCTGCGGCCGCATTTCAATGGGAGCGAAATAATAATAATAATAATAATAATAATAATAATAATAATAATAATAATAATAATAATAATAATAATAATAATAATAATAATAATAATAATAATAATAATAATATAATAATAATAATAATAATAATAATAATAATAATAATAATAATAATAATAATAATAATAATAATAATAATAATAATAATAATAATAATATTGAGTTTATTCGCATTGAAACAGATACATGATGCTGGAGATCAGCGGAAAAGCTGCCGACATAGACATCTTGACGAAGCCACAGGCCCCCATAAAAAGCGGCTGCGCAGCTACGTGATGCCACATACATAAATCGCAGCGAGTTTACAGAAATTTCTCAACACGAAAGTGCAGATGGAATCGCGACGGTTTTAGGAAAAAAAGACGGTTTATTCAAAAACGTCATTGTCTCGTGCTTTGGGGGCGCGTTAAAGATCCCCGGGTGGTCAATATTAATACGTAGTCCCCCACTACAGCGGGCCTCATAGTTAAATCGTTGTTTTAGCACGTAAAGCCCCAGAATTCCTTAAATATTATATATTCGATACGCGAATCAAATTATTCGAACTTTCGATCACCATTTGATTCTTTAAAGAGATGGGAATATCACATACAAACCCTCTTACGCTTTCTATGCTTACGAGTAACAAGTGCACCTGTGAGTCACCTAATGATCACAAGGACCTACCTTGATGGATCAATACGTTTGTAAAAAATGGTCGCAATTGTTTTTGAGGGCCCTCTAAACTACCCGTGAAGCAGAAATAAATCCCGAGCAAATTAAAAAAGTGAAATTTTTAAATGAAGAATTTAGCGTCGTTTCAAACTGCTTCTGCACGACTTCCAGTGGCGGAGCCCGTGGGCGCTGCACAAATGTCTAAACGTTTTTGCAAGAATATATTATGCAATGCTACTTATACAACCCCATATATTCATCATCATCATTGTCATCATTATCATGAGCCAGTTTCTTTAGGTCCACTGCCAGATCAAGGCCGCTCCCATCGACCAACACTTAAACCTGTCTTGCGCTAGGAGATTCCCACTCGCGCTTGCAAATTTACTAGTTTTTTACCCCACCTATATCGTGTGTACAATCTTACACTAGCCAAGCTGTGAAAGTTAAAAAAAAATTCATAGGCCCGAATGTAGCACTAAGCTGAACAGGAAACCCATGCGGATTTCCCAGAAAATACGCTTCGCAGTTGAGGAAAAATTCGTACTCGTCCGAGATACGAACCCGGGACCAACGCTTTTCCCAGGCGGTCGCTCAACCATCTGAGCTAACCAGCAGGCTAGCAGATTCCCAGCGCGAGGGTAAATTCATCACAACTGGAAGAACACAGAATTTGGCAACCCAGAATTTGGCAAACTGCAGCCAAGCTGTGCAAAAAAAAAAGATTACAATAACTTGGCGAAAAATGGAATAATAAAACCTCTTGTGTTCGGTCGTCAGCGGTATGATAACCGAATGTCGTAAGTAATAAAATCGAATCAATCACCGTGATTTTTAAATATCTTTTTTTTTCGATGAACAGCGGGGCCGACGTTAGCTGAGACATCCTCACAATATTCATTTCCATGCAAAGAAGGGCATGTATCAACGCACAACATGGCGCAAGATGAAGTGGGGAGCAGGTGGCCTGCATTTATTCACATACAACGCATGTCTTCTACTCAACACAAACATGAAATGAGGTTACATTGCAGGCACCTAATATTCGCTGGGCACATGAAACCCGAAATCCGCAGCCTCAGCTGGGAACCACGCCGCTTAAAATATGTGTGCCAATTACCGACTGTATTGATTAGTGGGCATATACGCCGCGATTTTCTTGGCTATATATGCACTAGATAGAGTTAATAATGAATTTTATTATTTCTGGAGTTTTACGTGCCAAAACCACCATCTGATTATGAGGCACGGTGCAGTGGGGGACTTCTGATTAATTTGGGCCACCTGGGATTCTTTAACGTGCCCCTAAATCTACGTACACGAGTGTTTTCTGCATTTCACCTCCTTCAAGATGCGGCCGCCGTGGCTGGGATAAGATCCCGCGACTTTGTGCTTAGTGGCCCAACACAATAAGCGCTAAGCAACAACGGCGGGTCATGCATACAGTTGTTTTATGTTCCTATTGATGTATATACGCCCATTTGTGAAGCACGAGTATATCATAAATCTCTATTCTTAACAATCCCTTTAGGACCAAATGGCGCTGCAATAGCCATTATTTTGTGAGGCACACAGGAAAACCATTATGTAGCTTAATTACATAATATGCTGTCTTCGACGAGATAATGACAATATTATAGATACAAACGCCTTTGCTCTCTCTTTCTATGTTTACGTGCAACAATGCATATGACAGACTTCATGTGCTAATTTTGTCGTGCAAGCAATAACTTCCCCTCAAATATGCACTATAATTCGCACAACGTATAAAACTTTGAAGGAACCCTAATGAAGAAATCTTATAGGAGGAATATTTATGAGTCATAAATCTTGTATTTTTCTTGACTATTCCTTGGTTTATTAACGTGAAGATGTTCACGGCCATACAAATGATAAAGAAGAAACTTTTCCATTTGTAGGCTTGTGTAAAAGCAGAATGATGATATCTTACTGTCCCTTCGTAGGTGTCACAATATTTACTAACTTGACATCTTTGGGTTCCTGTCTGATGAGATAAAAGCCTCTCAACAAAACAGGCTGAGCGCTTCGACCCTTTGAAATAAAATGAATTTGTTTTCGTTGACAGGTGTTCAAAACACCCGTGGATACGATGTCGGAAGTCCATGACGTCATGGGCAGCTTGAAGGTAGGGTCGACTGTCATCACTGGTTTTTGATCTTGCGCTGACGTACTCTTTCAGCATTGTTGGAATTATGTTTCCGGTGTCATACGCACGTACCTCAAGAATTTACCGTAACCTGTATTTTTTATTAAGTGAAGTTTTAATACTTCCAAAGCATCCCTTATGATTTGCCCCTTATAACGCGTATAGCTTACTCATACGAGTACCAAATGAATGCCCTGTAAAGGGAGCGTGAAATATATCACAACTACCTGGAACCATATCACTACTGCCTGGATATAATGGACGCTGTTAGCTGTCCCTTATATTCTGCGTTAGACATGCTTTTGAGAGAGCGAGTCTTTATTTGCGCATATATATATATATATATATATATATATATATATATATATATATATATATGTGTGTGTGTGTGTGTGTGTGTGTGTGTGTGTGTGTGTGTGTGTGTGTGTGTGTGTGTGTGTGTGCGTGTGCGTGTGCGTGTGCGTGTGTGTGTCTGTAAATACAGGGTGATCAAAATTAAATTGACAGGGGCGTTGTACTGTAGGCGCTGAGACGTCCGTGAGGACCACCCCTGCAATAGGGTTATGTGACGAGGGGGCACAAAGTGAGATAATTATTGCTGGCAGTAATGCAAATAACAAAAAATGAATACTTAACTTTTCACTGGCTGCAGAAAGCATGCACGTTTTTATTGGAAAGTTAGAGGCAGTCGTGTTTCTACAGAGTTCCACTTGGCAGAATTCTTCTAGCGTATCCGAGCTTTAAGATATCGATCTGGGAAGTTTAATTGCCGTTCGCATGATTACGCATGCTAGACAGTGACGACCGGCGCAAAGCTCCTCCTTTATGTGATGTGCCTTTTGCGTACGGCGTTTAGTCTGACAACGGGGAGGAGGAATAGGCAAAAGTTATAACTGCCCCCTTTCACTCTCGGCTGGCGTAATCGCAAAGCGCAGAAGTCGGAACCGCTATCAAAACACGGAACCGTCCAGCCTGTAACGATGGTAGGTTCTGTTACACCTTGATAAGGGAGGAGATTTGAGCTGGTCGTCACTGTCTCGCATGCGTAATCACGCGAACGGCAAATAAACTTCGCAGTTCAATATCTCAAAGCACGAATACGCTAGAAGAATTCTGCCAAGTGGAACTCTGCAGAAACACGACTGCCTCTAACTTTTAAATACAAACGTGCTTCTTAATGCAGCCAGTCCAACGCTAATTATTCAATTTTTGTTAACGGCACTGCTAACAGCCATAGTTATAATCTCACTTTGTTTCACCCTACTGTAGAGGTGGTCTTCGCGTACGTCTCAGCAGCCTCATTAAAGAAAAAAAAAACATGTCAACTGAATTGTCATCACCCTGTATATACTACAGTGCCTGCATACATTATACGTCTTGAGAGATGAATTCCAGGCATTTTAAATCAGAGTGCTACATTAGGGGATATGAGGCGTGTTTCCTGCATTGAAATGCATGCCCCCAAGTACTCGTATATCTTTAACTGATTGAATGCAGTACGGCGAATGATCGTTCGTTCGCAAATAAAAATTACCTCTCCCCTGTTTTATGACGCTGTTATAGCCCATCTCTTGAGAGCACCACCAGTCTTGTTCCTCTCCGTCTCCAACGAGTCCTACCCAGTCGCCCCCGCATGGGAGTGCTGTGAACAAGCACTTTGAATTTATTGACTCCAGGAATAATTCTCGCGCTCTTGAATGACTGCAGCCGAGGTCAACTGCATGGAAAAAAAATGTATCACATGATAGTATGATATTGTATCTGCTCAATTTACCATCTTTTCATAAACCTCTATAAGTGCCAGAATCCAGTTAAACACTGCGCGACGCATTTCACAAAGGGACAACAATTCTGGTTGGAGGCATAATCAATCCCTAAGCCTGATGATCACAGTGAATTGCTGCATTCTTACTCAACGGCGTCTAGTTGAGTGTAAAACCTACAGCCGTAAAGAACTCCACAACTCTTGTCCTCTCTATCTACGGCCCGGATGTCTGCACAATATAATTTGCTACACGCGCCTAACGGTGGTATCTCAACACACTCATCCGTGACGATAATGACTGGGTTTTTATATCCACAACATCCTTTACTGATAGGTCTACATATTGACGGTAGCGCGTACTTTTAGATTCGTCTGGTTAGGTCGCTTTGAGCAAACACACAGCACTTTCCGTGTTCTCGCCCTCCGCCTATACGTGTGCTTCCTGTACCGAAGACATCCTAGAAGGAGCCAGGTGTCACAGACAATCAGCCTTTCAGCTGCAGACTAAATGGACATGTCCACAGCGTGGACTATACAGAACACCCCCTGAACTTCATCGCAATTTCACTATATTTCAATCAGTCTTAGGCATGTTGAGAATGCGTAAGTAAATCCCCGGGACAATCACAGTCTGCTTTAAGGTCAAGGAATTTTAGTTTGACACGAGTGTAACACCCATTAGAAACTAGAAAAGGCAGCGGACCGGATGTTATTGAGTTTTGGCACCCAATGATTTTTGACGCTGTACCTACATTGCAAAAGCTTCATTATTTGGCGCTTTATTATTTCAAACGATACGATGATCTGCTTCATAAAATCGCTGGCCTTTTACGGGAGCAAAAGCGGATGCAGCCCTTCCAAGGCATTTCAAATGATGGAACTGCTCAAAACAAAAGGGTTTACTGCTCAAAACAAAAAGGTGTTCCACAGCTGGCTGCGTTGCCGCTCATTATTCCAGCATGAAATATAATTTCTTTCTGGGGTTTTACGGGCCAAAACCAGTTATTATTATGAGTCATGCCGTAGTGGAGGGCTCCGGAGTAATTTTGACCACCTGGGGTTCTTTAACGTGCACTGCAACGCAAGCACGTAGGTGTTTTTCACCTTACTTCTGCCGTCGTAATAGGGAGGCCGTGTTTACGGGGGCATGAGCCATTGCTTCACGGGGTATGAGCCATTCATTGTCTTACGTGACAGACAGATTTATTTTGAGGCAGTTTTATTTCGAAGAATCGTAAGCGTCAATGGAGGGCGAATGCTGCCACCACGCCACCGAACCATACCACCGAGCAAACTCGAGAGATCGAACGTAAGCAACAACGGCGGACAGCGGGCATACCTTCAGTTACGTCGTTCTCTCCCTCGCAGCCGAACGTGCGTGTAACCTCACACTTTAATGAGGTTACACACACAGAGGTGACAGAAATACTTTAATGAACAGTCGGGATTAACCCAGTGATAAACGCCGGGGACACACGTTCCCGATTCGCTGGTTAACCATCTTCACAGAGTGGAAGGGCCGACGAATTTTTCTGTTAATATGCATTAGTCGGCCTACTTCATTGTCCATTTCTAACTTCTAAGCAAATGCTGCAGGCACGCATCACATGTGGACATTGACGCAAAGTGGACGCTGTCACTCAACGAGAATGAAATTACATGTCTGATGGTTGGTTGCGATCGCGCTTCTTCCAGAACAGAAGCCCGATTCTCTAACCACTAGGCCCGAAAAGCGTGCATCAAAAAGCGGAAGAAAACAACCGTACGAGCGGCTCCGAGCACGCCAACAATTTGAGACGCTTGGTGCATTGGCCACGTCGCATAGCGATACATAAATTCTAAAAAGTGAACATAACCCATCTAGAAGTTTATTATAAGCCACGCCTTCAGTATGGTTGCATCATGACGCCGCGATGGCTCAGTGGCTATATTGCAGCGCTGCTTAGCACAGTAGGTAATAGCGTCATTTGCCATACACTTATTCTGTATTCATATGAAGTCGTAATGCAAAATCGCTGGAGCGCTGTGCTCCGAGTGCACAGTACAGCACCTGGGCAGGTGAAAATATTGCCGAATGTACCACTACAATTACCCTTATAACTTAGTGTGCAGGGCTTGGCAGAAGTAGCTGCACGTAGTGGCAATATGACCTTCACAGAACATACACATGCATTCATTCGCCGCTCAGATGAGGGGTCCCACTAAGTTAAAAGGGAACCTGAAGTTCTCTTCGGTAACTACAGCAAGAATGTGCCAAGAAACTGACATTCGTTGACCAGCTTAAATTGAGCTGTATACGAATGACAGAGGAAGTATCAAAGAGCCACGTGGAGCGTTAAAAAAAACAAGAAAGATTGTTCTGCAAAATACCTGATGTACCTCTACGCCTATTGGTGCGTACGTGCTCCAGTTCTTCAGACTCGCAAGATGCCTGCGCGCTAGGCTAAAGCTGGCCAAGCTCGCCATCGCAAATATAAACACAACTTGCGCCACTATATTTCAAATGTTCACTGTAATTTGTCACGAATAACTTGGCTAGCCAATGGATGATTCGTACACATTCTCCTTCAAGGCATTTATAATAGCATACCATTGCTTCTTACCCCCACAGCCTGGTTGGTAGCTGCCACCATTCGGGTAGAAGTCAACATGCCCTATCGGCCCCTTAATACCAAGCTTCAGACTATATAAATATCCTGCGTTGGTGTGTATGATGTCCACAAAGTTCGCATCGTTCTTTGACAAGGCCACGTTCGAGATGTCAAACAAAGGCCCAGCCGGGTCAAGACCTAGAAGAAAAATATTATCGCTTATGTGTCGTCTACGATATTGCTGAAAAGATACATTTTTATAAACTATTCTATTATGAAAATTACTATAATTGGCATAAAGTTAAATAGAGGCATTCTTTTTCTGCCTTGTTGTTAATCAAAAATATTTTAAATTAAACTCTTGTAGTCGCGGAAATTGTTAAACGCATTTAAAAGCAGAAAGGCAACCACTTAGAACGCAGTACTTCATAACATTGACTTTTTCATAGCAATATTGCAGGTGTGGCTGTTGCCTTCGTTTACTGTTATATTTTTTGTAACATCCGCGAAAAGGCTCTATATGAAAAAGTTTACCTAATATCGTAGAATTTGGTGTAATAATAAGTAAATTTGTACAATTGTCTTCGTGTACTTCTAGTAGCTGTTTACTAACGTCTGATGAAGCACTTCCGTAATGGTAGTCTTCTAAGGAAATAACCTTATTTCCACAGTAATTATTTATGTAAACCTGTCCGCAACATGAGAAACCGAACTAATCAGGCATGGCTACAACACAACGCTTTGCTTGGGATGTTGGCTTACTTCATTGTAGTGGCAGTCTCGTTAATTTACAAACGCGTTCCATGTGTATTAAATTGTCTTCCATGTGACCACCCTATGTGATCGCCCAGTGGCTCTACGTTGCACTGCTGAGCTCGAGGTCACTGATTCGACCTCTTCTGTGGCGGCCGCATTTAAATGGGGGCGAACTGCAAACACGTTCGAGTGTACTTAGATTTAGGTGCGCGGTAAAGAACCCCAAGTGGTTCCGGAGTCCTAGTACGTCCCTGATATTCCTAAGGTGGTTCTGGCACGTAATATCTCAAAATTTATCTTTTACATATATTTTTACTTTTCATGTGACCCAATCTCTCGCGGGCAGGGATACGACCTCGTGACTCAGACAGAGAACATCGCGCCGAGCCAGTAAATGAGACTCTAAGCAGCTTTGTAAATGAACCAAGATCGCAGGGCTCATGCGCAAAATTTTCGCTCACAAAACGGCATTGTAGTTGAATGGGAAATTCTCATTTCGCTCGTAATTCCTGTAACTTGGCGTTGCTATTGTAAAACTTTTTCTGACAGTCTCATCATTATACTGAGAAGCGGTTTGCTTTGAAGGTTAGTGGGACACCACGCGCTATCGTTCCCAACTGTCAAGCATGCTTTGCACTATTTTCATGCAAATCAATCTCATTGTCACTTTATATTGCAGTTTGTTTAGGTTTGCATAACACAAGTTATGGTCAAACCACTGGAAAAACATTCTTTCATCAGCGTAAAGATAAAAATATTATGTTAAAAAACATAGCAAAGCTTGCAAACATTTCGCCTTTATAAGTCTGCCACCCCCCCCCCCCCCCCCCCTCGCCTTCCATCTTTTGCTTTTTGTGTGTTTACCGCTCCGGCAACCTATTCTGTATAGATCCCACCTGACCTAAACTTATGAATTTTCTAGTTTTAGTTTTGCATAAGTATTACCGGCTTTTAGAGCAAAATATATTGGTAACGGTGATATGAGAAAAGGTTGTCGCCAGTTTTTGTTATGTGATAGCACGGTTTATCATCGCTGCACGAATCTAGCCCGGTGAATGTGCACGCTACCTACGATAGGAGCAAGGAAGCAAATGTCTACGCTGAGCCGACTATCATGCAGGGGTGAGCTGTGTCATGGTGGCAGTAATCAATTTTAATAAAAAATCATGCGAAGGTGCGTACAGCACCACAAGACTATGTTATTTTGTTTTCCTCACTAACTTTCTCAGCCCTTGAATCAGACGTTCCAGACCACATTTTCCTGCAATGCCGCTAAAGCAGCGTACGCCTTAACGTACTGCAGTGACCACCTACTTCCTTGACAATGGCATCAAACTTCTTTCGTGATACGCTTAATGCGTCGGACAGCTGCAAAATCGGAATGTCTGTGGCAAACGGAGTGGGCGACCGAATACACAGCACGAGCTGAACAGACAAGCACACAATTACAGCGCATGCAGGCACCCTAGCTGAAGGCCAAACCCCACAGTTTATTGTCAAAAAAGGGGCAACAAATCGTTATGAGTGCGCCATGAAAGCAGAACAGCAATGGCGACAACCCAACTCCGTACTCGCTCCTATACACACTGATGAATAGGAGACGATGCCAAGAGCAATCCACACTGAACGTCGTGAGGTCTACTTGGCTCGATTTCGCAGGAAAATAAAAGGCGAAAGCTTGCACTACTCCGCGCAAAGCTCCAGACACAGCGAAGCTGGCCGAAATGCCGACACCGCGTTCCATCGCATTGCAATGCCCACAACGCGTTCCAGCAGACCCGTTCCGTGAATGCGTCTCTCTCTCTGTCTCTCGCTATCATTTTCTTTATCTCTGTGATGTTTTTTGTCACCGATCCCGGGGGCGTGCGGGTGTTAGAAGAGATGGAGAAGGAAGACGGATGGCGACACAGCAAACAGATTTTTTAATAGCACGCAAACTCGAGACTCAAACTAAAAAAAAAAAAGAAATCGAGCACACTAAAACACACTGCGGGAAAATATACTAATAAAGACACAAAGTAAAGCCTAATATACAAAACAAGTTCTACTTTGCGCCTACGCTCGTCCGTGGCGGCTAATTATTCAAAGTCAGGACACCCTGTCCTATCTATGAGACGCTACGAATAAGAGCCACCTTGCTGCGCTCGTCGTAGCACGTTTGTCCGAGTCTGAAGCTCGTCGGCCCTTTTTCTCCAGCAGTTGGTGTGCTCGTTGATGCTACAGTCGCCTTTGCCTTGCCGTCGGCGTGTCGTCTCTTTATCGGTGGGGAGCTCGCCGGTACTTCGTCGGTGATGAGCTCGTCAGTAAGTCTTCAGTGACGGCGCTCGGCGTTGCTCAGGCCCACCTGGATAGGCCTAGCGTCGGGATGCGTCGCAACTTCATGAGTGCCGACGTGGCGTCCCGCGGAGAATCGAACGTGCCGGTCTGCCGCAGAAGGGGGATCCTCTCTGGGGTGCCCGGTCCTGCCGTGAGAGGCTGCAGCCAGTCCAGGAGCCTCGCTCGAACTTGGCGAGGTCGACGGCCACACCTTGGACGGCCAACGTCACGGACTCAGCCAGATCCCCAAGTCTCCCGTCGCCAGATTGGAGCTGGCGATGCGATCTTCCTGGCCCGGAGCCACGTGGATAATCCACCGACAGCGCCGTTCATCCCCCGATCACGCCTCGGCTCACGCGCCTCGAGAGCTCGTGCCGCTCCGAACACTGTGCTTCACGTGCTCTTCTTTTTTTTCGCGCCGCAGGCGGCCTCTTACATATGACAATCTCTCTCCCGAGTACAGCGCACAAAACCTTTTCTTGAACTCGCTGAGCATGAGCGCGTGCGAACGCGCCAGCTGAGGACGAAGGCGACGTTGCTTTGAAGGTAAATTGAAGGTAAATTTTAAACTGGTAATTGCGTAGAATTTTGTTTCAGTAGCTACACATCATATCTGCAAATGTGTGATGTTGCCTAGAGTGGAACAGGCTAAAATAGATTAGATACGAAATGACGTCATTATATATACCAGATGACTTTATCGAGCAGTGAACACAGATAGAGGAGAATACTGCTGAGGAATGTTTGAGCCGAAGAACACATTCATGCTCCTGCTCAATTGTTTGGAAATCTTTCGCACATTTCATTCCAAGTAAAGGAGTCAACTGCGATGCTTCAAAGGCAACGCACATTCTGGTGGCTCAGAACAACTACTACATCATTCTAACTTGCTCCACGTGTGTTTTTATGTTTCATGCCTGAACACATATTCTACCTTTGATACTCCTACCTAACGATCAACATTGACAATGTTTTTATAGGTGTGCCATATCATGCGTGAAATTTCTTTGTACAGAATTCTGTTCTATATGTATATTTACCTGTTATGCGGCCAAGTTTCTCTTTAGTGGCGTTGTAGAAATGGCGACCGCAAAAGCCTGCAGCTTGTGCGCCCAAGCTGAATCCTATCACGTGTATATCCTTTGCTTCCAACTTCCCATTAGATGTCGCAACCATGTCTTGAAGTACCTTTGAAAGCAAGACACCGGGCATAGGACTGTTGGCTGCTGCTGCAGGATAATCAGGCATGCGAGCTCCATTTAGCCATTTGACAATTAGGACGTTACAGTCAACCTAAGAAAAGACAGAATAATTGAATGGCGTAAACCAAACATAAAACCCTAAAACATGTACTACATTATTATATGAAAAATGTGAGCATTCAGCTAGACATGCAAACAACTGAAATTTGGGTTACTTTGCATAGTGCATGCAGGTACAAAGCGCAAATATCGACAGAAACATGGACAGCTGCATGTTTTCCTTCCTTTATGTAATCTTTTTTTTGGACAATTTTTATCCTACGTCACACTTCATACAGTTATTAAAAATGAAAATAAGCTTTCTGACCCCAACTGACATTGAATATTTAAGGGGAATGCACTTTTTGTTTCCAAAACAATTACTGATTGAAAATTTTCAATGTAAGTCTAGAAAGAGGTGTAATAATAGGCAAGCTCATCGATCGTGGCAGCTAGACAGACGGTGGAAAAGTAGCCACACGAAATATATTTGCAATGTTTCTGTTCAAAAGCTTGTGCTGTAGCCGAATAAAAGTCGATAATTGGAGCGATTTGTTTATGAAAATGTCACTGATTCCGGCAAACTGCAGAGACAAGAACACGTGGCACATCTATAGGTAGCATGCATTTATAATTCGGGAAATAAAAGCTAATACAAAAGAACCTTCAACAACCGAATAGCGCGAGAGCAATCATCATCATCATCAGCCTATATTTATGTGCACTGCAGGACGAAAGCCTCTCCCTGCGATCTCCAATTACCCCTGCGTTAGCATTACCAGCACCTAAATCCAGCATTACCAGCAAAGCATTATCAGCACCGAAAACTATAAATATTTATATATGTACGGAGTCCTCTTCAGGAAGTAAGTCTTCATCGTTAAGAAGCCGTATACCACTTGTCGGGATCTCTACTCATCTGTTGAAGTACCGGGAGGGACTCTGCGCATATGGCTGCCATGGCACAATTCTGTCACGTTGTAGTGGCGGTCAAGCACACAGTCGCAAAACTGAGAATGATGAAACTAATTCTTGATTTTGCGAACTTGTGCCCCTAAAAGCACGCGACTTTCTTAGCACAAGGATTCGGCTTTTACGCATCGCGTCGGCTTTTACACCTGACTCGTCGAACGTTACAGCGTATTCGCTGGTGCCCGCGTGTCTTCCGGAAAACACCACTCAAACCGTGTTCCGCAAATAATCTGATTACACAAGGTTCTGTTATGCCTTTGAAAGGAATTCGGTCTTATCCAGATAAGGATCACAGCTTTTCTTGTCGCAGCTCTTGCAGTGCAAGGGGCGATTACTGCCCGTGCCGGTGGGAATGGATCGCTTGTGTTCCTGCGCAAGCTCATTGAAACAGCGGCCGGTTTGACCTATGTAAGAGCGGCCGCAACGACAGAGGTATCTCGTAGATAACATTAGAGATGCATTTGGCGAACTTGCTCTGATGGTTCTTCTTGCATGAGCTATACTCCATTTTCTTTAGTCAGGAGTGGGCACACTTCCTTAAGTTTGCGAGGCACTGAAATGACGACGCGAATCCCATGCCTTTCTGCCACTTGCTTAATGTTGTGCGAAAACGTTGCAAATATGGCATGACCAAAGGTGGCTTTCGATCCAAAGCCACCTTTTTCCTTTCTGGAGCTTTTAGTTTTTGAAGCAGGCTTTCGGAAGTGCGGCGAGTCAAGTGATGTGGGTATCCACAAAAATCTCCAGAAAGGAAAGAGAAACGCCTGGATCGAAAACCACCTTTTGTCAAAGCCATGTTTCCGTTGTTTTTTCCTCAACATTAAGAAGGTTGCAGAAAGGCATGCCATTTGCGTCGATCTTTTCAGGGCCTTGCAAACTTACGAAAGTGTGCCCATTCCCGACTAAAGCACAAAAGCAGCATAGCTTATGCAAGAAAAACCATCAGAGCAAGCTCACCAAATGCATCTATAATGCTAACGACGAGATACCTCTGTCGTGCGGCTGTTCTTACATAGGTCAAATCAGCCGCACTTTCAATGAGCGTGCGTCGGAACACAAGCGATCCTTGCGCACTAGCACGGGAAGTAATCTCCTCATGCACTGCAAAAGGTGCAACAGCAAGAGCTGTGAGCCTTACCTGGAAAAGACCAAATTCCTTTAAAAGGCAAGATTAAAAACGGAAAGAGAAGTCATCGAGGCATTCCACATTGTACATAGAGGTGACAACTGCGTAATATCACCTTCTTTATCACTACCAACGAAAGAAGTAGCATTCTTAGATGGGCACATTAGGTCCCTCCGGTGGTCGTAATACACACGAGGCCTTGCCATGTTTTCGTCGTTGCCACATGCTCGATTTCTCTGCAATTGTTCCGTGTCTTACTATTTTGAAGACCCTTATGAATTCCCTTCCTTCCTGAAATAAACTGAGTTGGAAGTCTGCGCTTTGTGTCTGCGTCTATGTTTGTGTTCCCGTCCCGCCTTCTGCGTGTAGTTTAAACATTTTGCAAATACTATTCTACTTCACTATAGCCGCGTCTGCGCGCTGCCGCCGGAGTTCAAACGGCGCAGTTTTGCCACATATACCTTTGACGCCTGGTATCCTCCATGTGCTGTTTAAGCCACGCAGCGACTCGGGCCTCACGTGCTTGCTACCCCTGTCACTGATTCGCTCTTCTAGTGAAACTGTATTTAAAGAAAAACTGTGCACTTTTATGCACTTGTGCTTGGGAATGTGCAATGAATCTGACTTTGCCTCTTTGAATAATATTGTGACTTTCGTGGTACGACCATATGCCGTGAACAACTGATCAACTACATCTTAATTGCGACCCTTCGTCGTGATGCTGTCATCATTGCTCCGCCATCCCCACACTTAGCCGCCTCAGCGTTGTCATTTCTCTGTCGTGCTGTCATTATGCTACCGACATCATAATCTTATCATCAGTCTATTTGTATGTCCACTTCAGGCCGAGTCTCCCACCTATCTTCAATTACTTCTGTATCGCGCTAGTTGATTCCAACTTGCAACTCAAGTTTACTAATTTCACACCCCGCTGAATATTGTGCTGTCCTCTACTGCACTTCCATTCTCTTGGCACCCATTCCAACACTCTTATGGTACACCGGTTATCTGCAATACGCTTTTACATGGGCAACCCAGCTCCATTTTTCTCTCGTAACGTCACCTACAATATCAGCTATCCCCGTTTGCTCTCCGATCCACACTGTTCTCCTTCTTTTTCTTAAAGTGGCGCGTAACATTATTCGTTCCATCGCTCTTTGCGCGGTCCTTAAAGTGTGCTCGAGCTTTGTCGTTAACCTCCATGTTTGTGTCCAATATATTAGCACGGGCAGAATGCAATGACTGTACACGTTTACTTTCAGTGACAGTGATAAGCTCTCAGTCAGGGAGTTGCGAATGCCTGCCGAATGTAAGCTAAACGATTGTTTTCTTCTGCAAGTATTACCCACAGCGGACCATGTGCACAGACTCCTGCACAGACTCTATAGGATGACTGGGAATCGTGAATTCTTGTTCCCTGGTCAGGCTCTTCAACATCACCTTGGTCTTCTTCATAATAGTCTTTAACCCTGCTCTTTCATCATTTATGTTATCATTTATTTGTTGTCATTCCATTGACAACCTACCGTCGTTATCAAGGTGTCATAATATTGTAGTCGCCGTAATGCCAGCATCATACCATCGTTATAATGCCATAGCTGTCATGTCATCATTGTCATTGCGTTTTCGTTACAAACCTGTCGTGATTTCAAAGTGTTTCTCAACCGATTAGTCATCCCATTGTCGACATGCCACAGTCGTCACGCCATCCAGCTACGTCGCTTTGTCTTGATGCTGTCGGCGTCACTTTAATATCGTAACAACATTGTGGTTATGATTTTGTTATCGTTCTAACGCCGTAATTCTGTCGTAGTGATCCAGCCCCTCCATTACACTGTCATCCCGCCATTGTCGTATTGCCGCCGTTGTCATTTTGTAGTTGTATGGCGTTGTTCTCAGCCGCCGTCATGCCTTCGTGATCTTTCCGACATCTTATCCTTGAAGTCGTAGTGTCATCTACATAGAATTGTCGCCAAGGACTCACAGTCATACCGTCCTCGTGGTGCTGTCATCGTCGCCGATCCATCCTCCTCACAGTAATATAGTCATCCTATTTTCGTCATGCCTTCGTCGTAACGCTGTCGTAGCCGTCCAGCTGCTATTGCAGCGTCGTCACCGCACTGTCGTCATAACACAGTTGTCAACATTTTAGCATCATCAATCTACTGTCGTCGAACCGCTGTCATCATTCCCTCCAGGTAATTCCTTCTTCATGAGTCACTTACTCTCGTGTCATTGCGTCATCTTTGTGCCAACCTGTTTCCTTTGGAGGGAGTTGGTCACACATTCTGGCGTCGTCTTCCCACTGCAGTGTCCTCATGTCATCGTCATCAATTTATGGTCCTTCCATCGCCATCTTGCCATCGCGGTGGATCTATCTTTGCCGTTCCGTGGTCATCATTGCAATATATTTATCCCATTGTCATTACGGCGCCATCGTCACTATATCATCGTCATATTGTCAGTCGCCATTCTTTATTCTGCATGCAAGAGTTCCCTGTGTTCGTGAACCAAAAGTTGATGTTACGCAAGCCCCCCCCCCCCCTTATTTCCCGGTGAAACGCGTCCACCATGCAGTGTGCTCTGCACATGCTAAGGTCGCAAAAACGAGCTGCGTTGTTCGTAAACAGTAATAAAGCATCGCTTAAACCGATCTCCATACTATGTGAGGTACGCATATACGTACACCCGTGAGCAAAAGTATACGGACCACAGGGTCACAGAAAAAACTGCATTTCTTCCTCATTAACCTACATAAGCAAACATGCATAGTTTGAACTGCAAACTTTAATTTCAAGTTACATTCACAGGAAGACAATTAAATCAACTTAATCGCACAATCCCCGGTAAGTATACTTTTACTTACGGGTGTACTTTTTTTTGCAGCGGCGAACCGAAAATTTGGAAGACGCTTAAGCTTCGCTTTTAACAATGTAACACGTAGATTCAAATTAAAATCCGATGCTATCATACATGTAGGTTTTGGTTAAGTGGTATTTTACGATTTTTCTGACGCATTTTACTTTGAGAAATTCAATGAGTTCATCAGCGCCTCTGCGCCACATGGAGGGCCTGCGTGGTCGGGGTGGTTTGGGATGATTTTCCTGGTCGCGGGCGCCGACGCCACATTTTATCTGACACGGGGCCCTTAACGCTTTCGCGTTAAAAAAGCTCAAATTTGCCACTGGTGTAAGCACATGGCCCCTGCCGTGTATGATGTTCTTGAGTAATCGCAAGTGCATTGTTTGGAATAATCGGTGGCACAATATTAAACGCCTCCTATTTATTCGAAGATGGAACGTTAGTTTTTGGAACCCTTCCTAAGACGTTGCAAATTGGGTATTCCACGTCAAGTGTCGCACTTGTGCTGCTCGACCATGCGAGATTCTGGTATCCGATGCGTTGTATCAGGAGACTCTGGTATACTAAAACCTGCGTAAGCCTCCTCTCCTCTTCATACCTTGCCTCTCGTTCCCCTTACACATGGGGACGGAGTGGTTTGTGTTCGAATGAGCATTCTAATCGGACCGCGTTAAAAATGGCGAGGGGAGAGAAAGCTCACTCCGTGGTGTTCATTCGCGGATGCGTAGTGCTGCCCGGCTAGGGACAAACGGAGTAAAGCCCGTCCTCCCCTGTGGTACTGTAACGCTTATGGAAATGCAGAATCCGAAAAGTGAAAGTCTCGAGATGTCTTTCTGGCAACTCACGCATGTAGACGGCGCTCGGTGAAATAAGAAAACGGTCTCCAGCCAGCGGCACATGCCCTCAGCCGTGATGACATGCACGTGACGTGTCCTTGCGTCACATTTGTGCCAACCTGTTTCCTTTGTAGTGATTTTGTCGCGTATTCTGGCGTCCTCCTACCAGCGTCCTCATGCCACCGTCATCAATTTGTTATCTTCGTTCTATCACCATCATGTCGTCGCAGTGGATCTATGATTGTCATTCTGTCGTCATCATTGCAATGTATTTATCCGATTGTCATTACGGTGTCGCCGTCACTATGTCGTCGTCATATTAGTCAGTCGCCATTCCTTATTCTATGTCCCGGCTAGAATAGGAGACGGGCGCTCACAGCCAATCTCGCTCGCGCGGCGCGTGTTTGGAGAGCTTCGTTCGCAAGCAGCCGCATGTAATTCGAGCATTTGAGCACCTGTGCCCGCGAAAGTTTCCATTTTGCCTTGGTATTCCTTTGGCGCGGCAGTGCAATCTTGTATGAAATCGTAAATAAATACACCTCGTTGTATTCAGATTCGAAATACTATATGCTGGGGCGCTATAACGTAAACTGATTCCAAATCATTTTGATTCCAAACTCCTGCCGTCAAATTTACGTAACCACCGACGCAAGCATCGGGCGGTGACCCGCAGCGTTGTCTGAACAACCCAATCAAACACTCTCCTCGTTTATAGGATGTCAGCTTTATTCGATTTCAAAACCAGTAACATTGTCTACACTCAGCCGTTTTTCTTATCTAATTGGCTGACAAGAGGCGAGGAGCACGCTCTAGTGGAGAGTGTTTCGACGGGGCCGATCCAGCACAGTGAAAATAGATAACCGCATGAACAGGGTGGTGCCGGCTTCTCCGATTTTTCCCCTTCGCCTTACTAAGCTAGCGGTGGCTGCTCGACAATCGAGGCGGCGTGAAACGGAAGGATAAGAATGCCGCTAAAACGGATCCTCAACAAGGAAAAGTTGACAGAGCGATATCGTATGCATGCCGAAAGGGCTCGATAACGTTTTACTGCCACGCAAAAAGGTTTATCAAGCGCCAATAAATACATTCTCACCGGCATGTGCGAGTAGCGAGGGCCTGAGCGATCGGCGGGCAGCCATCTTTGATTCCTTTCGGAACGGGGGCAGTCTGTGGCTATTCAGAAAACTTTTCAGTTTTCTTCGGCATATTAATGCATTTTTTTTTCACGTACACGTCACTTAGACGTGTGAGTTTTCGCGGTTTTGTGACGTCGCGTGACAGACAGGCAAAGTGGGCGCAGCCAGAAAACATTGGACCAATAGCAGACAGCTACTGGTGAAAAGACGTCGAATCAGGAATGATTATTTTTCTTTTCCGCGGTTTAATCATGCATAATCAGTGTGTACACGTTATATCAGATGGGGAGCTATTGCGGTTTTCGTGACATCGCGTGACAGACAGGCGAAGTTGGGAGCGGCCCGAAAATGTTTTGAACAATCGTGGAGGCTGATTGCAGAAATTTGAATCAAAATAGTTTGGAATCATTTTACGTTATAGCGCCCCTGTTCTGTGGACTATATGCAATAAAAAGGTGTGTACATCGTTTTATCGAGAGTTTGTTTGTAGTAATAATGTTTGTTGCATCGAGGTATAACTGTATAGAGTTTGTCCGGTTCTTGTCGTAGCGGAAAATATCTCTGCACGGAAGATATAAAATTGAACTTTACTGACCTTTTGCATCAATGCCGTCTTCATTTCATACATCCACTCGACTTTGTCCTTGAAGTTAAATCCATGTATTAAAGCAATAAGTGGCTTTTTCAAATCAATTTTCCAATTAACTACATACTTTTGTTTCCATATAGTGTGGTCGACAGCTATCGTGTAATTTAACTCTGAGCCGTACAGAGTCATAGCCGTACCAACAACATCTGGTCTGTCAGGACCACCGATATGAAGGCCCATTTTTTCGTCCACATTGAAGCAGCCAATATCTTCATAGCATCTTGGAGTAGATCGCTTCTTGTTCATAAATATTAAGACCTGTGAAAAGAGGCGTGTTTCGGAGGAATGACATTATTGTACTTCGACAGCATGCCCGTAAAAAATTACATTATGGGGTTTTACGTGCCAAAACTACGTTATGATTACAAGGCACGCCGTAGTGGGGGACTCTGGAATAACTTCGACCACCTGCGGTTCTTCAGCATGCACCCAAATTAAGTATACACGGGTGCATTCGCATTTCGCTCCCATCGAAATGCAGCTGCCGTGGCTGGGATTTGATCCCGCGAATTCTTGCTTTGCAGCTCAACACCATAGCCAATAAGCAACCATGGTGGGTCATAGCATGCTCTTAAGTATTAATTTCTCTGTATTATGCAATAGAGGAAGTACTCATTTGTTCATTAGGTATGTCACGTCCTTTGAAGAGGCATTTTCTTTTAATATAGTAGATGTTCTGTTCTTGCATTTCAAGCAATCCTGACTGACTAAATTAACTTTATTAAAACCAGCAAGAGGTGGGGGCTGGGCCTAGGCCTCCCACGGTGGGAGGTCGAGATGTTGCCTCTTCGCGGCCTCGCAGGCTTGCTGAGTCACCCAAAGTTGGTCGCCGAGGTTGGAGCTACGCAGGGCAGCGTGCCATCTCGACGAGAGGGTCGTGGCAATACCCCGACACTAACCTCAAGCATTCCTGTGAAATAATTATTTACCAAAAGACTGTTTTTGTACAATGCACACGAATGCACCAAAACAATGACTATGCATACCTAATGATTTAATAAAATTTGTTTGGGTTTTATGAGACACCTTTAGGCGTGCTTGAGGTGATTTTCATGTTACGATACAAAGCGAAATTAAATAGTAAAAGCGGGTCATACCAAGAAGCTAGGAGCTTCAAGAAGTAGGAGTATCACAAGCGCACGTTCGACGTTGCAAAAAATAGTTTGGTTTTACAGCGTAGCTGTATATGGATAGCCGAATTGTCCATCTATCACCTGTACGCCGAAACTATCATCATCAGCAATGGCTTGAGCGTCGTCGTCTTCTTCTTCAACAGCTGGCTCGTTGGCGCCCCTCGGTGCAACCGCGCGAACGCGCTCGTGCCACAGCTCCCGTGTTCGTTGTCGTGGTCTTCTTCCACAGCTGGCTCCGTTGCCGCTCATCATTACAGCATAGAATATCACTTCTCTTTGGTCGTCCTAATGAGGATGCCGCGTTTACAAGGGTATGAGCCATTAATTCTCTTACGTGATGGACCAATTCCACTTTGAAGCAATTTCATTTTGTAGAATCGCAAGCTGGAATGCGACAACTGCGGACAGCTTCGTCAGTGACGTCGTTTTCTTCGTTGCACCCGAACGTATGTGCAATCTCATTAAGAAACACAAAGACGTAACCAATAACTGAGAAATACTTTAATGTACCATCGGGATTAACTGAGTGATAAACACCACGGCCACATGTTTCAGGTTCGCTGGTTAACCATCTGTACGAGGGCTTGGGCGGTGATCTTTTTTTAATACGTATAGTTATTCCTGCGCATGACATCAGTTTTAATTGTGCTTTAGGGATGGGGTATCATTGTTTTTGCTACTGCGGTAGGGCCCGTTTTGTCTTTCGACAATTTGTGATAATGAATCGATTAAGTCTCTAACGCTTTTCCCGTCCACTTTCTTTTTTCAGGAACCTTTAGTGGCTAGCTCGCTGGCGGGTCACAGTCATTGTAGCAACTTGCGTACGGGCAAACTTAAAGCGCTTGCAGGAAGTTCGGCGCTCGCCGCGCTTGCAGAGGGCGCGGCGAGCGCCCAACGGCTGGAGCGGTGGCCGCGCGGCGATCGCGACGAGCAGAGTTGCTGGAGAATCGAGGGCCGTGGTGTGACGTCACAGTGCGGCCATGGCTCAGAGTGCGGCAACGGCAAAGAGGCAAAAACCTGGCGTAATGTAGCTATGGCAATAAAAACCGAAATAATATATTTAAGGTAAACTTTGGGTTTGCACAGACCAACCGTTTGTTGGATAGATGATAGCGTACCCAGGGAGGACTAAACTAAATGGTGGTTTATATAGGGGTGCATTTTTTAAAAGTATATTTAAGAGACACCCTTGGTGTGTAGCACGATTCTACTAGTTGATCTTGATTGCTCTCAGAGTTGGACATGATTCGAACGAGAAATAAAATCAATATTTAAATCATTAACAACGATTGCTAACTACCTTTTTTCTAATTATTTTATGGCATAAATTGCAATTTACAAATTCTAGTAATTGATTTTGCATACGAGTATATATTCACTTGCAAGAAAATTTGAGGACGGCACCAGTTTCGATACATGCGTTTCCAAAGGTTGCACCGAAACGCTTTTAGGTTCCAATAAAATTTCAACTAAAATGCATAAAAAGGCGTTTTGCTAAAGACTAGGTGAAACATCACTGCCCTATTACTGCAAGGTCAACACTGATTATCTCAAATCTGACGCTAGTTTCAGAAATCGTTTAACGACTTGTGAATTTACTGGCTTGAATTCGTATATTGCATTATGTGCGGTCAAATATTAGGTCAAAAACTTTAGCAGTGAAATTTTCCTGAATAGTAAAATATGCATTGTGTTATATATCGAAGTAATTTTTGCTTTCCCAAGTAATCCTGCGCAATGAGTAAATTCGTGCTATAAGCCACAGGCAATTTATAAGAATACTGATAACGCTAAAACACCCTGTATATAGGGCCACACCACTGCTAACAACATTGAATACGTTGAGCGTAACTCGGCACAAAGAAGCAATAGTCTTCTTTTTCACACATGGGGAAGATGACAACAAAAGTTTCAGTAGCACCGATATTTAAGACTCAGTGGCATCGCCTGGGACAAACTTGTCGAGGTGCGGAGTGGCTGTTCGTGAACTCTAACCCCTGGGAACTTGAAGTTCCCGACGCCAGTGCAATTCCCTCAAGAACAGCCAGCCATATCAAAAGAAGTGTTTTCATTTTAGTAACTTTGACAGCAGGTTTAGTGACCTTCCGATATTTTCTGTTACAAATATTTCCGTTTCGCGATCAGCAATTATTTTAAATGCGAAGCATTTCTGGGCGAACATTTGCTACTTTGACAGTATCTATTTATCTCTCTATCTAGCCGCCTACGACTTTGTGCTCTCATGGTCGTTTCGTTAACCTGGTATGCACCAAAATTGGCATACTAGGACAAGAGTATCTGACGAACGTAAATGATATGTCATGGCATGAATGTCATGTAGCTCATGAAACAGCCACCAACGTCTTAATGTTCTCATGGTCGTTTCGTTAAGTTGGTAGGTACCAAAATTGACCTAGTATGACAGCAGTGTATGACGGACGTAAGTGACAGGTCATGACATAAATGTCATGACATGCGTGTCATGTAGGTCATGCCAGTGACCCAGCGAAAATGGTTAACACTTCAAAACGACCCAAATGGATTCGGACGTGGGTACTAAGTGAAGGAAACACTAAAGGATGGTGGTAGAAGTCATAGTCAAGAGCATGACTCAGCAAAAATGACAATGACTCAGCGTAAAAAAGATTAACACTCAAAAATCACTGGAATTGGTTCGGACGTGGGCACTAAGTGAAGAAAACACTAAAGGATGATGCCAGAAATCATAGTCATGAGCATGACACAGCAAGAATGACAATGACTTAGCGGAAAAAGTATAGCACTCAAAAACCACGGAAATGGGCTCTGACGTGGATACTAAGGAAAGCAAACACTAAGGGATGATTGTAGAAGTTATAGTCATGAGCATGGCTCAGAAAGAACCTCAATGACTCAGCGAAACAAGATTTACACTCAAAAGCGACTGAAATTAGTTCTGACGTAGGTACTAAGTGAAGGAAACACTAAACGATGGTGGTAGAAGTCATATTCATGAACATGACTAATGCTTTCACTTAAGGTCTCTTAGGTGTAGCTAAAGGGACTCCTGAGGACTCATGACATGAATGTCATGACATGCGTGTCATGTAGGTCATGAAAGAGCCACCTACGTCTTGGTGCTCTCATGGTCGTTTTGTTAACTTTGGTAGGCTTCCCGAACACTGCTTCGAATAACATCGATTCCCACAGGGCGTGGGATCTGCCGGCTTTTTTAGCGAAGCGGCTAAATAATTGGTAATACTTTAGCCCCCACAGATTAAAAAAAAGCTGATTGAAATATTGCTTTCCATAAGGCGAGTTCTAATTCAAATGATGTGAAAACGCGGATTAAAACGTGGCCTAAATCGCCTGTACGCCTGGTGGCTTGTGACCATGATGAAGCAACAGCGGTGCGCATACACCGAGGAACCTTGTGGTTATTTGATCCGACGCAAATAGGCTTCACAATGTGCTCACAGAATATGAATTGCACAGCGAAGCTGCTTACCTCTAGCCCCCGTATGCATCCCCCTCATGCGTTCCCAGGAGCGGGAAGGGAGGGGGGGGGGAGAGAGAATTCTGGGCGGCTTACGTCCGTATCAGAGCGCGTGGGCTGGAATAGAGTCCATACGATTGGACAGGATTGTGGCTTGGCCTGCGCATCTGTGGTCATAACGTCACGCGCGTTCATGGGGAGAGGATAGAGGGGGAAAGAGCATAGGGAACGCTCTGCAGCAATGGAGCCGGGTAGGGGAGAGGAGGGAAAAAGTGTGGCACGGCTCCTGTGAACGTGGCCTGCGCTTCTGTGGTTGTAAAGTCACGCGCGTTCATGGGGAGAGGGGGAGAGAGTGTGGTGACCACGGATAAAGAAGTATTTGAGGAGAGGAATCTGATAGGAGGCCGCGAAAGCGCGCGCGGGCGTCCCGATAAGTTCACGGTCGGGTGAGGAGGAAATGCAGTTTTCGCCGCAGCACGAAGATGACGCGTCGGGCGCGTTGCCAGGGCTGCAGAAGATAGCGTCAACCTTTCCCTTTCCACACGAAGCAATTACACACGCGTTGCCATCGTTTACTTGTTCTATGGATGCGAGGCACAAAAATCTTGATATGGTCACATATATTGTAAATTGTCTTTGATTTCATACTGTAAAGTCAATAAATAGAAGTGGCGGACATTTTAGCAGCAGCTGTTAATGAATACTGTCCTGCATACGAGCGACTGGTAGTAATCTACGAGCAGACGGCGTCTGCCGACGCCGCCACAGTTCTCGCGCGCCTGTAGTATGAGTGTATGTGTAGGTGACCTCGGGAGGAAAAACTCCCAATTAAGGCATGCAAGCTGTCGCGGTTTCTTTCGCGATCTGCAGGCCTTCCATCTCTATTTGAGCTACCGCGGGCTTCCGCATTGCGCCGGCGGCACTGGCTTCTTAGATTTTGTGCGCACTTTCCACATTGCAACAAAGACGATCGCTTTTCATCCGTGCTTTTTGGGGGAACCGTTGACCACGTTCTTCAAGACTTCGCCCTCACGTTTAGGTGCCGCGAACACAAAAATGACGCTGTAGCCAAAATTCTTCGCTACTACGTGGGATAGCGTACGAGGCAGCACTGCCCAAATGAAGCACGAAACCCGCAGAAAACAGCCCAGCAGACGCATTGCATGAATGAACAAAAATAAGACATGCATTTTTGTCGTGTAAAATCCTTTGTAGAATTCATTTGTGTAAAAAAAAAGACTGTTGGAAGTTCAGCACTTGTGTACATCTGTTTCGGCTGCGCGTATTCGTTTGCATTTGAGTTTGTGCTTAAAATTTTCTTAGCTCGGAGTAAGGCCTTCCGAATGGAAGCTTTGAAGCAGTTAACAAGAGGACTAGCAATAGTTTGGTGCTGGAATAATACAGACTTCCACCAGCAGGGTGGTAAGTGAGGAATCGGGAAGCTCCGGACAAACTCGCTGCCTTCTCGCAGTATATATAATTACAGAGCAGCAGCAAAGAAAACGAATCGTTATGTTTGAAGACTGGCCCACAGGGTACAGAACCAGGTATATATAGTCCATTCCGCGCACTTTGTTTTTTGCCAGCGTCCTATGGATCGTCAGACACCTGAAGCGATATTATCGCATGATTTGGCGGTTCTCAGCAATGGTAATTAACGATGCTTCCTCAGCGAGGCACCCGAGGACCAGGAGCGCGCCGTCCAGCGGGTCAGGGCCATTGCCGAGGGTCTCCGAAGATTTTTCTCCGCCAATGGACCCCTGGCAGCCTAACTCCGGGCACCAACAGTCATAACCGTTGGACAAATAAAGTTTATTCCTATCCTATCCTTCAATCATATAAGGCACGGCGGGGAAGAACTTAGAAGAACAATAAAAGTTAGAAGAACAATCTAAATATGAACTACTGGCATAGAGGGTAAGTACTATTATTCACTGGAACAAATCATACCTAAGTTATCGATGTAGCGCGTAAAAAATACATTATTGACTTGGCATTCCAAAAAATACGCGCACATCACGCAGGTAATTGCTCTCTAAGTGGCGCATTTTTTTTTCGTAATTTTTTCAAGGCATTTGGAGCCAGCGAAGAGGCGCAAGAAAGACACACATTCGTACGTAAAGCAGTAGTGGTTAATCGCCACCGAACGGTCTTGAACTGGCAAGCCTCTTCGGAGAGCGCGCCGCGCGCGTTTTGCCTTCTCGACGAGCAGACCCACGACAGAGGACGCGTCAGCACAGTGCCCGACACCGTGACATTACTGGGACGCCGGAGCGAGCGCTGTTTCGCCCCCTCAATAATTCTTGATACGTGGTGGCGATGGCGCCTCAGCACTTGGCCTGAGCTTCTGTGGTTATAACGTCACGTGCGTCGGAGTTGCCGGCGTGGCTGCAGCAGCGGTTGCGGCAGACGCATGGGAGGTGCGGTGACCAGCGACGGCGCTTGTGTCGGCGTAGTGTGGTGCCGTATGAAAAAAATGTATGATTTCGGTGTATGTAGCCCATGTATGCAGCCAAAACAGCTTCGCTGGTAATCCGTCCCCATATCAATGTTGCGACCCCACAAATTTATTTCAGAACAGTTTTTTTTATTTTATATAATACTCTGTACAAGGTTAAGACACTACGTGTGCTTCAGGTTTAATAGTAACGTCTCATTGCTGAACGTTTAAAAGCGCAGTAGTAAATAAACTACAAAGACTTCTCCGGAAAAAAAAAACGTTGGTCGTGAGCTATGGGATACAACAGGTGATAATAGAATAAATTAACTGCGTAGAAAGGCGTATATGTCGGAACGGCTGGGCTCGTTCAATCGAATCATAACACACCACCTAAGTTTCTCGCGGTTTTCACAAATATCAATACAGCATGACACTTTCACGTAGATGACAATGTAGAAACGCAGTATTTGTCTTGTAAAATGACCAAGTAATCCTAATTCCCGTGTTAATAACACGACGAAGATCTTGTCCCATTTTTCGCTGGCAACAGTGGCGAAAACTTGAAAATTTACAGGCGTAACATGAAGCAACTGTGTCATTGTTCGATATTAAAATAAGGTGACCCGCCTTCTTTAGAACTGTATCGGATTTGTAATATTAAAATCTGAACGTAAGCGCAAGATTTCATTCGTCCCCATGCATCGTTTTCTAAATACGGTACATTAATAAAGTAAAAGTAATGTACAACCTGCAAGGTGAAATCACCATTTCAGGCTCCACCAGGGGGCAAGACTCAGCAAAGGCTGGAGACAATGTAAATAAAAGTGGCGACTTGCTGGGATGGCGCATAAATTATAGCTCTACAAAGCGCTTCAATGTGGTTTTATGCGTAACCCAGATTTCCCGGTTGTGCTATCTTGATAATACTCATATTGGAAAAAGGTAGCCGTGCAGAGGCGGGCACACGAAGAGGTAAAGGAGCAGCACAATCACTGACTGTGAACTGAAATTAGCACAGTGCTGGATGAAGAAGGAACAAACAATTCTTATCTGCTCATGCTCAGGAATGGCATGGCCCCGTCAAACTTATCTGCGAGAGCTTAGGAGAGGCAGTAGTTGAAACATCAATCAGGAACACATGCAAGCCTGCTGAAAGACAACGGCATAGACAGATATTTATTCTTTATGTGAGATAATTGGAGGCTGGCTATGCACGCACTTTCGCTATCAATGATACGCCAATACTGGTCCAAGCGAAGCGCTTCGTGGCTCTCTGATCCTAATAAAACTGTAATCTCATCCAAGTTTAGAGCGCAATAACTATCGCAACAGCGCAACGAAATATTAGACGGTGTTACTCCGGTTACGGAACTTTTAAGGTGAAATAATCTCAGCTTGATACAACCAGCTGTCTGCGCTAGATAAAAGCGACATCAGAGAAAATGAACATTACATTCTATGCCCATGCGGACATTGTGTGGGCTTGCAGATGAGCGACATTTGAGATCATCACTGTGTGGTGGAACCTACTGTTCGTTGGAACGTGCTGGTGATTCCCAAGCCAGTCACTGACGCCGACGCTGTCGCGGCCACAAAAAGAGGCAGGGTCACGTAGTTCGATCAAGATGACCGTCTGGAGTGCCTATGTTGCGGTTGAAGCAGCATCCCCGTCGGTTGACATGTTGGAACTGGCCAGGACAAGTCCGCGGAGGTGTTCGGTCTTGCGTAGTAATCCCGCATGTCCATCAATATGCCACGAGTACACATATGAATAGAAATGTATCTACAAGCTGTCTTCACCGAGATACAACACAGCCAAGATTGTGGAAGGACAATCTCTATAATCGCCGTTCGTTTCCATACAGTGACTAGCGTCGTCGTTGGCACATTGCTCGAAGTGCCAATATTTATATGAAATGATAAAAAAAGAAGGTTTGTTTCTTACGGCTTCTTACAAGCGCGGTGGATCCATTGTAATTATTTTGCTAAGCCCCCTCGGCGGGTTTGGGCGCAATTCAAAAAGCTGTGCCGTTCATAGGCAGTTCCTAGCTAACCGAAGTTGCCACTCACTTAATTTACGGCGTCGTATGAGAGCGAAAAGGAAGCAAAGCTAAGATCAAACGATAAGGAAAGGAAAGCGCGGTCATCTGATAACATGAAGACACATCACGCAACTGTATGTAAGCTATATGGCTATATTCTCTCGGTACATTACCGCACACCTCATTTGGACAGCTTCATTTCCTGTGTATCAGTCACAGCGCGACAAGCGCAACCAAATTTCCCCGTTTACCACGCCGCCATCAAAAGAAAGGCTGTGGAAGTGTGAAGCAGTCTTCTCACATTTCTGCGAGAGACAGGATGGATGGACCCATGCCGACATATTTGGCACAGAAAGAGGCGCTTAAAGACTGATTTACACTACGGCGACACGAGAACAATTTTGGTCTGCCGACTGATGACGCGAGCAGTTTACAGGACCGAAAACGCTGTGGCCAACGGTTTAAATAAAGCAAAACGCCATCGCCAACAGTCGGCAGACCATAATCGGGGTCGTGTCGGCCTAGTGTGAATCAGTCTTAAGTGAAACTGTTGTAGGCGCGCGCAGTCGGCAAGGGCAACCGCGCATGTAGAAACATCACCATCACCGCCACCACCACCACCATATTAGAAAACGTCTAAATGATACCTATATTTGGATTCTAATTAGAGGAAGGAAACAAAAGAAAACTGCCTAATAGTCAACATTGCTATAAAGTAAAGCAAGCAGCAACCTCACAGTCCAACGGGTGGCGTGCGATCCCGCTGCACAAGGTTGCAGGTGCAGTCCTAATGCCGCGCATATGATCAAAATAGGCTCTTCCAGAAGCAAGTACCGTCTAAATGCTAGTCGATGATGTCGTCAAGCACCAACCAGCGACGAACACGCACGCCCCATTCACATGCGATTTTTTTCGAGAGCATAGAGAGCTACGAAAGCAGCCATAAAAGACAATGGCAGAAGGAAGCCGTGGCAACCGACACTGGCAAATTTATGGCAGAAAAGTTCTCTACGTGAAATACGTGCATGCACGTTTCAGAGCCTATCACACTTTGACGCCGTATCACCATTCATCCCTTCTCCTTCGCCTTTCCTCGGGTGATAAAACACGATGATGCCTTGCACACAGTGAAGGAATTGTTTTGAAGGTTCAGGTAGCCACATTCCCACAGAGGCGAAATGCACAAAGGCGTAACCTTGCAAGTTCGCAGCCCGGTGGTAATTATAGATTGGTGACCTCAAGGGCTGGAGCCCCTAACTACTGCGTCCGTCATGGACGAAGTGGAACCTCATAGAAGTCAAGGCTAATTAGTCAACATCACCTGAATGATCAGTGCTGACGTTTCCATAAATTTACCCGCTTCCTAAGAACGCACGTTCAAGTGGACGTTGAAATACTGCGCAGCAGCGCACGCAAACGCATAGCGGTTCAACATTCAAGCAGATTGCGGATCAAATCGGTTCAAGTCGCCGATCTTGCTAAACTGACGCACTTTGGTCGGAGCCATCATTTCACATATAGTACGAAGCCAAGTGGTTAGGCAGTGGTCTCCAAGCAGCGGCAGACGTTGTTCTGTGAACATGCGAGTGTTTGCAGTAGTGCGTTAAGATACGGACGACGTTTTCATGTTGTAATACGTGATCAGTGTACTTTTATGCCAACTGCAAGATGAAGGCCTCTCCCAAAGATCTCTAATGACTTCTGACTGAGGCGCTAGTTCGCTCGGTGTAGCGCCTACCAATTTTCTAACTTCACCACCCAACCTAATTTACTGCGGTCCTCCACAGCACTTGTTTTAGCCAATCTGCAACTCTAATGGGCCACCAATTGTCTGTCCAACTGATTTCAACGATAGTGGTGAGTTCCCCGTAATGATAATGAAATACCAGCTGTATGCACTGCAACCAATTTAAATTACTCTGTAATTTCCTTCTCGTCATCAGCGTCCCCTGTGAGTAATTCGCATAGGTAAGCATACACCTGCGCAGATTCTCGACTTTGACTACCCATCATGCATTATTGTTCCCTTGACAAGCTATTCAACATTGTTTGTGTTTTACATAATATTCTTCTACCGTAGTCTCAAAATTTCTGAGTTAAGGTCCTCTATCATTTGTTGCAGTGTCCCCCCAGCACTGCTGAACAGGATGTCATCTGGAAGCTGAAGGCTTTTGAGATATTCGCCCTGGATCCTTATTTCGAATCCTTCCCAGTCTAACAAATTGAATGCTTCTAAGCATCGCAGTTGTATTGTATATATCATGTCTCCTTGCTTTACCTCTTATTGATATGTATTTTCCGCTTTTCTTGTGTAGCATAAAAATCTGTGAAGATGCAACTGCCACTCAGGCAGAGTCGAAGCGAGCCGTTTGAGTGACGGGCACTTGAGCTGTGGCTGAAGGTAAATACGGCAGTTCCCCATAAATGAAACAATTATTACGCGCAAGCGTATATGGCCCTCCGCAAGTGAAATCGGCATAGAAATGTTTGAAGCCGCGAAGGAAGCAAGCGAAAGAGGGCGAAGGCGTATGAAAGAGCGCGCTGAGCGCACGGCAAAGTAACGCCAGCTAGAGGAAAGTCTACGGGGTGTTGAGCGAAGCGTGGGTTGATTGCTTGATTGCTTGATTGACTGATTGATTGATTGAACAACTTCATTGGGAGTCCTGCGAAGTTAGTTCGCGGAGGGTGTCATGTGCGAAGACTTATGCGCGCGTCTCTGGTGCGGCAGACGGCCAGTGACTATATAAAAGAAGAAAAAGAATGGCGGGATTTGGCGCGAGCTCGCCAGACGCGGCACCTCGTCCAACAGCCAACCACGAAGACACATGGGTGCTGGAAGAGGGAACAGAAGAAGAGAAGATTGAAGGCGGCGTTCGAAGAGAAGGAAGGCCGGTGCGCGGAGTGGACGAAGCGAGGTTGTCGGGCTCCTGGTCCGAACCTCAAGACTTCAGGAGCGCCGGGTGGAAAAGCGAAGCTGTCATGCTGCGGGCCCGAGTTTCATGACTTCAGCGACGATCTGGCCTCTGTCCTACCTCCAGCCTTTGGTGTTCCTGGCTCCTGGTGACATGGTGCTGAAGGCAAGCCCTTACTACTCCCCTCCTGCGACTTCTTGGCCGAGCTACGGATGATCCTCAAAGAGCAAGCAGCGTCTATCCTCACGGGACCGACGCCCTGCAGCTGACTGGTCGTCGCGACGCCGCCCCGTACAGCCGCACCGACGCATGCCAAGTAATTGTGATCGGTCACGGACTTTACTGTATTATTTAATTATTTATTGTGTGAGAACATTTAAAGTGCATGAACGTTTCTACTAGTTTTGATATCTTGGTTAGTTGGTTTGTGTGTGACAGTTTCTTAATTATATGTTAAATTGTCGTTTACAATCGGCTTCGTTGTTTCTTTTCCCCACTGCGAATTCATCTCAGTGGTGGCCAGAATAATTCGAACCACGCAAGTGTAAATACACTCCCGGGCAAACAACTCCTCGTTGACTTAGGAAAACCAAATCATAACAGAGGGGCTTAGCCCCGGCCTAGGCTTCGGCCACGAGCCCTTGGGCTCGGGCGGCTTCCTCGGCTCGCTGGACGGCCAGAGTTGGTCTTCTAATGCGGAGCTTAGCAGAGCCGCCTCCCAGCGCGCCCTGCGGTTCGAGACTGCCTCCACGTGGCTTCTGTGCATTTAATCATCTAAACTCAAGCAATCCCATAGCATGTGTCCCAGGGTTGCCCTGGCAACGCACGTCCTACATTTATCCGTCGAATAAAGATCTGGCTAACGTAGACGAAAGATCACTGGATTTGGGTACCTGTCTGTTTGCAGTTGTCTCAACGCAACTGCCTGCAGCTTGCTTAAATTATTATGCGGTGGTGGGTATTTGCGTGGAAGGAGAAAAATTAAGCAAGTTTTACATGTTTGTAAAACGTTAAGGCGAAAGCCTGATTGCACACTTGACACACTTCTTGGCAAGATTAACATTTAACTGCCACGGGGAAAATAGGTGTTTTTCGCATGTTACGGCAGATGTTTTCTTTTTCCTGAAGAAACTACTGCCCTGAATATGTAATGTAATACATAAACAGAAAGAAAAATAAATTTACTTTTCAAGTATAAATGTTTTATTAACGAGATGTATGTCATTATAAAAATATAAACTGTTAAAATCAAGATTCTGCGATAAAATTGAACAACGTTTGTAAAGACACGCTTGGGGGTATCTACTAAGAAAAACATGTAAGCAAAATATGAGATATACAAAATGTGTTGCCGTCTATTAGGCACTATCTCCAAAAAAAGAAAAAAGAATCATTGAATAGGTATTCCGCTGAAAAATTTAACTACAATTGGGCGTGCCAGGCTGTGGCCGCCCATGTTCCTGGCTGCTTTGCGTCGTCGTCGCTTTCAGAGCCAAAATGAGACGAAAAGTCAGTGTCCTCTGACTTGTGCATTTGATGTATCGATAACATCAGCCTCAGAGGCAGTGGAATCGCGATATCTGCAATCTCCAGAAGCGCGAACGCCATTTCCGTTGCCGGCTATTTTTGCGTTCTGCTTTGACGATCACCGAACTTCAGAGTGCGTTTAAAAATCAGCGCCTCGCGAAAAAAAAGTGAACTGCTTAGAAAACTAAAATATAGTAGTCCTCCTTTACGTCCGATAGCGCAGTATGTCCGTGAGCGGCGCGAAAATCTTGAAAGCAGCGTTTCAAACCTCCAATAGACACCTAACGATGCCCAATGAGCGGGGTACAGAAAAAGTTAAACTACGTTTATGATGAACTGTCAGCTGTTCATCGGAGCGCATGACAGAACTCACAGAAATCGCCTCACCTACTGATAGTGGGCCAGTGCCGTCAGCCCCTTCGCAGAGGGAGGGACAGTATGGAAACCCTGGCATGATAAGAGGCACCGGAGCCTGCGGTGGAAGACGACGACGAACGCGCGAGCTGCGGCCGAGCGCGTCTCTGTCTCCCAGTGAAGTGCGCAATGCGGCATGTACTAGGCACACTCTTAGTAAGCCAGAACCGAGGAGAATCCGTGGTTTCAGGGAAGTGGGCTCAATGTACCAAATTTTCTTTTCAAAGCCACTAATTTACTTTGTTTACAGAAACCTCTCCGATGAATGTGACGATAATCGCGGCATTTTTTAGGGGCGAAGCACCATAGGGCCGAGCCTTGTCCCTCCCTCGTCGTCGTCGTCCGTAGCTCTGGTTTGCATGGAGTCCGCTAGGGGCGCTGCCGACGCGCGTTCCCGAGGGGCGTTCCCGACGCGCGCTCTCTTGCTCTCTTCAGCCATGGATGATAACAGTCGCTTCTGATAACGGCGCGCCCGCTATGGATGAAAAGGCGAGAGTGGCGTCTCAACTGCAAGCGGAGTCGAGGGCTCGCAAAGCTACTGCAGCACGGCGAAGCCGACAACAAGCGGACCCGGAGTCTATGGCGTGGGAAGCTACAGCAAAACGGCAACGCCGGCAAGCGGACCGGGAGCTGAGGGCTCGCGAAGCTGCAGCAGTATACGGCAACGCCGGCAAGCGGACCCGGAGCTGAGGGCTCGCGAAGCTCGCGCTTTTAACCGAGCATCGGCGCCACCAACCTCAGGTAGAGAACGGTTCCGGCGTTTTGCCGCCGCTTCCCGTACTCACGCCGCCTCTGGGTCAGCTTGCTGGCGTCGGGGCATTCACGGTTAACCGAATGATCCCCAGGTGCTTCGCCCACTCATCATCATTCACTTCGTGGATATGCGGTGTTTTTTTTTTCACGTGAATTTACTCTTTCCAGCGTCGGCCATTTTTCATCACAGCGCATTTTTGCCAAGGTCATCACCAACGCAGAAACCTAAGGCTTTCGCCTTGAAAAAGGCGAAGCGTCGCGGAGGAGGAGGGCAGGCGGAGAACACTCGGTTTACGTGCTCTGGAAGTTGCTACGGGTGCAGTCTGCGGAATGGACGTACCGGATTCGTCTCGTTATAACATCGTCCCAGCGCGCCGTAAGCTGTATGGCGGATCAATCTCGCGAGGGAGGAAGGTGCGAAGGAAAGGCACCGTTACCGACTGTGGGGTGGGGGAGAGACCGCGTTCTACTTCAGCGGCTGCAGCGTATGGCGTGGCCGTGCAAGCGCTATCTTGAAAGTGATCTGCGATGCGGCCTGTCTAGGAGCACCGAGGGCCGATAGCTTCTTGCGCGCTATATCAGCCGTACACTGGCGCGTCACCCGAGGTCACGAAGTCAAACGTCACAGTAACTTTTTGATCTGTGAGCCGAATAGCTTCAAGCACCAGAGCATTGAGGTGAAGTTCGGTAAGTCCTCCAAGAGAATCTATGTGGCCTGTACTTACATCGCTAAATACACAAAAGTGGAGTAGATTCGTCCAAACGCGCTGAAATAAGTGATGGAACTGTGCGCCGTCGGGAGATAACACAAGACAGCATAATTAGAGCGACGCAAAGGCTGACCTTGCTAATTCGACGCGTCTTAGTTACCACGCACAGCGTCGTGCACGCTTCCCACTGTCCACTTAGCGATACCAGGCCACTGCGGCCGTCTCTTTCATGCCATCATGTAGACAAATGCTGAACAGGCGCGGAGCACCGTAAGAGTGTCGCTGGCTGGAAGAAAATTCTTGCCTCGAATTCACAAATGTCAATGAAGCATCGCTTAAGTGAGAGTGACCGGAGGTGAGTAAAATACGTTTTGACGTCATTTCGTCAAAAACGATGATGATGACATCATAAAACAATGATGATGAAGATGATGATGAAGCTCTGTCATGGATTGCACCCACTAAGGGGGATAGACCAAGAAACATGCGGCAGTGGGTATGATAAAGAAAATTCGTATTCGAAAAAAAAGAAACGCAAAGTAACATGCAAACAAAAAAAACAAAGGCAGATGTTGCAATAACTTGATTAACATGCAAGCGAGCAGTCAGACTAACTGAAAGGTGTATATTAAAAGCGGATACAGCCAAGGAGAGTTAATGTTACCAATGAATTTGAAGAATCCCGAGGACCAGGAGTGGGCCGTCCAGCGTGCCAGGGCCATTGCCGTGGATCTCGAAAGATTTTTCTCCGGCGATGGACCCCTGGCAGCCTAGCCCCGGGCACCAACAGCCTTAACCGCTGGACAAATAAAGTTTATTAATATCCTATCCTTGGAGAATCCAATTTAGGTGAAATGAATGCACCTGATGTGTAGAATACAGAAACAATAATTAGCAGGGCAATCGTGTTGTTTCAGTTAAACAATGAAATACTGCGGAACACACATCTCTATGACTATAGCCTAGTGTCAGGCCCCACAGGTTTCATCATCAACAGCATCAGCTTATATTTATGTCCACTGCAGGACGAAGGCCTCTCCCTGTGACCTCCAATTACCCCTGTCTTGCGCTAGCTGATTCCAACTTGCGCCTGCAAATTTCCTAACTCCATCAACCAACCTAGTTTTCTGCCGTCCTCGACTGCGCGTCCCTTCTCTTGGCATCCATTCTGGTTGGCTGGTTTGCTTAATGCTAATCCAATTTTGTAGAGTGGAGCTCCCAAATAACTTTCTCTGGTCTGAATATCGTCTGCATGATAAAAAGTAGTGTTATATCGATTCAATTTCCTTACAGTTGTGGCATAGAGGGGACGTCGTCAAACCAGCTCTATGTATCTAAATATTCAATTGCATGATGCGACAGAGTAGTCTGGTGTAAGTAACTTCCAACTCTCGAGAAGGACACCACTGTTTATTCCAGCAATAACCGAGATGCTGAAAGTCTGGAGATGGTTTCAGCGTTAAGTTGCTTAAATCGTTTTGCAAACAAAGTTTTCCGTATCTCGATGCAGTAACGTAAGCTGTATCCGGTAAAGCATAGATCAAAGGTCCACTTAGAGACGTTCTGGCTAATAGACCTGCCATTTCGCTAATAAACCTGCCGTGGAAAACGACACACATACCGATAGAGAATCTGTAACTACGACATCTGTGGATTGATTTGCAGGAAGTTTACGTAGCGCTGGAACAATGGTCAATAATTCTGCTATGGAAATAGGATGGCTGTAGTCTGCTGTCGCTTTTCTTTGTCGTCTGGCGTTCTCATGGCCTTTCGCCCTGATTTTGGCTTTGCGCGAGCAAAACAAAAACGTAATGGCGTCTTTGTCCATTATGCTGCGCACTTGTTTTCAAAACACGACGTGTCTTCAGCGATGCACGGTCACTGTGGTTGCACGTATAATTGTGTGTGCGCGCGCGTGTGTGTGTGCGTGTGTGTATGTGTGTACGTGTGTGCGTGCGCGTGTATGTGTGTGCGTGTGCTTGTGTGCGTGAGCTTATAGATCCAACGCAGCAGAATTCTCAATAAATTCATAGAACGTATATGTATATTCCTAATACCTATAAGTGCGGATCTTCAGTGCGTTTTTAAATAAATAGAAGTTTCGAAAAATGAAAACTTTATAGGTCTCTGACAAGTACGCGTAAGCGCCGCGACATGAGGTAGTACCTTATAGGCTGTAGTTCTTTTTACTCCGAACGCACGTTAAGAATTGGCAGCAAGGAAGCTTTGTACTCCTGTCAGCATAGAGTTAATATAACCAACTTTAGATTAAGAGCTCCCCATAATGGCCATGCATTGAAATCGGCAACCGCAAAGGCGCATCCATGTTGCTACTCTGTACTGGCGCGCAGCCGCAGATGGCCAGATGCAATTCAGGTGAGACGGGCTATCAACGCAATCCCGAGCCTCCATAAGTATGGTGGCGCCTATCTAGTTCAGGTGCCAGCTTACACACACTGTCTTGCATTGTAAAACGCACACCAAAATAATATAAACAGTCACTGGATCTTCCTCAAAAATATACGGAATGAACTCTACTTGATCCACGCGTACGTGTTACCTATCAATGCTTGTTTTTGCACATAATTTTGAATATTTTAGCCTTAGGAAAATGTGTCGTAGCAAGATGACGGCGCCTTTGCGGTTGTCACATTTTTCGCCCAGCGTTTCCTCTAGAGTATGCATACTAATTGTATGACTGTCACATTTTATGTAATGGATCGCACGCCGCTCAATGACGACACCCTGCTCACCTATTTATTAAAAAGCGCTTGATGGTGGCATAGGTGTTTGCAGTTCATTACAATCGGGATAATAGGTCATGCTTATAGGTTTTGTGCGCGCAAAAGTGGTTTCCTACGCGCTTTCGTTTCACACTAGTGGCTACAAAAGGACTCAGACTACCAACATTCGCCCTATTCATCAGGTGTATTTTAATTCACAGTATCACGCTTGTTAGAGCAGTAAAGGTATTTGAAAGCGAAAGCTATACTAAGGACGGCGAGCCGAGTTTCGCTGTCACCAGCCATTTGACCTACATATGACCGAAGCTGCACCGTAGCCTTGGCAACGCATCACATGACTGGCCGCGTGCCTAAGAGGAACGCCGAGGTAGAGTGAGTTAGCCGCGCTCACCTACAAAAAAAAGATGAAAAATAAAATAAAAATTGCGAGCTTGTGACTTGCCGCGCCGAGCTCCACCGCTGCCGCCGGCTTGGCGCGTGCTGTCTCCGCAGCTGGGTCGCTGCCTGACCACGTGACTCGCCGTACGCCTGGCTAAGAGGAGCGCCGCGCTCGCCTACGAAAAAAAATAGTGCGAGCTTGGTCATGGGTGACAGTGAGACCGGGCGGTCTTCTATGAGCGTTGTGCGGGAGCGGGAGGCTTTAAGCCGTCGTCGGCAGGCGGCGTCTGACCACCCCACGTATATTGTCCGGCGAACTGCTTCACTGGAGAGGGTCCGGAATGCCAAGCACGCGAAGCTACCGTCGGAGACTGAGGAAGAGTGAGCCCTTCGGCTCGCAAAACGCCGGAAGCGGGACCCCAACCGTCGACAGAGGCATGCTTTGGACGAAAAAAAAACGAGAAAAAAAAAACAAGCTTCTGCTTTGAGCTAAGCCGCAGCAAGCTATTTCTATCAATGGGGTGCGTGAATTTATACGCCACTTCTTTTTGTTACATGACATCGCACTGATGTCCCGTTTTGTATCATAGGCGGGATTACCATGAGTCGTATGCATGTCTTCCCTTACACCGTAAGCTCCAGGATGAGCAAAACTATTGGCCCAGACGACTCTGTTTACACTTATTCCTGAATTACAACTTTGATGAATAAATGGGGAGTTTTGATAGTTAGAAACGCTAAAGCGTATTTTTGTCGTTGCAGCTCGCAGGCATAACCCTAGCCTCAAAATTGTTTGAAAAATTTGTCATTCGTAGCCCTATAAGCGAGCGAAACCTCCACATAGAAAAAAATCGTAGAAATGCTCAAGAGAAATCAGTTACACACTTAATCGTTCTCACCGATTCACACCACCTAATAGAGTGCCACGACTACTATGAAAAGTTAGGCTATCGCTCTCATAGCGAAACACAGCCTGTGAGACATAAAGCAGAATTTAGCGGCACAACACTAGTGGTATTTCATTCGCAGCAGAGCACGCCCAATACAATTATGCACTAAAACTGCTCAATACAATTTGAGGTGACACAAACATGAAAGCTATCCTCGGCAATGAGGTGTACCCTATGGCCACTTGGTCACCATAGCACGTTCCAAAGCTTACCAGCGCCAGCTCGAACTCTGCAGGTAGACCTGCTTACATTCGTAAAACTGCGACACCCGTATCGTAGAAATTCCTTGTTACTTCGGCTGTTTAAGTTTTGTGAAGTAACTTACGCTTGTCATTGGCGCAAATATTGGAGCTCCCACCCGTGCCGCAAGTGCATACCCACTTATTGTCTAATGCAGCATTCGCCTTTGCTGTGGCTGGCATGGGAAGCGTGCTGATCGAATGTCTTTAGCTTTTTGAATACGCTCTCTACAGCGAAGCTGTGTGCGACTAGGATCCAGGTATTTTTTGCGTCCATCACGTCGACAGAAATCTCGGGTGACCCTATCCCGGCGGCAGTGCAGGGCCAGGAGCAATGGCTCATACCCCCGTAAGGCAGAGGCGTGAAGCGAACATACAGCACAGCTTTCGTTTCGATACGAAGCGCACCAATAAAAAAAGTTGTTAAACCTCGTGACTGATGACGAGGCGCGTGCACTTCCGCGATGGTCAACGCATGTTGGCGCTAATCCCTCGCCCGTGGTGGCTGTCGGAGACTTGGACGTAGACATCTCGAAACCGGAAACTGTGGTGTGGTTCATCCACTTCGGGGAAGAATTTGGCCTCGGTTACGGCAACGATCCGAGTGAAACAACTGCCGTAAACGGGTCACGCATCGATTTGACTTTGGCCAAAAACATTCCTCGAATAAGAACGAAGAACAGTGTGACCACAAACCAGTTAAAACAGGCATTCCAAAGTAATAAATAAACTAAAGATTTTGTAAGCGACATTCATACATATGTTTGTGTTATATATAACTTTGAAGAGCAATGTGCGTAATGCGCGCTAATCCTGCGATCGGTCTTTGACGAGTTGCCCTACATTAGGCGCAACTTATCTACAGAGTCGCTGACCAACCACCTTCACAGGAGTGAATTAGCGGTGTTTTTATTTTCGCAAAACTTTTCCTACTCCAAAATTTGCTCGTAAGTTCGCATTGTGAATTACGCCCTTTATTCTTAACATTTCTAAAAAAAACAGATATTGTCAAACCATGCACTTCTTACATGGGTAATTATGATGGTCGACAGCGCGTCCACAGCCTTCTGTACTAGATGTACAAGAATCCTAGCGAGTTTGGTCAATACTTCAGGTGCACGCTTCTTCCTTACATGGCGGTCCGTGAACATATTGTACAATTTAGCAAGTTCCTCTGGCGACAGTCCGTATGTTTCCTGCAATAAAATTGTGATTGTTGATTAAAAAGCAATCCTTCCCCAGGATATTTCATTGCTCGCAGTGTAGAATTTGACATGTCGATCGCTGGTACAAATGACACATCAGTGCGGTATTTCTACAGCCTTGCAGTCCTGATTTATATTGGAAAAGGCAACTTTACTATCAAATTAGCATGTCGAAAGAAGAGTTGGAGGTGCCATATTAGATTGTTAAATAATGCCGTGGGATACTGAAAGCATGCTGCAATGGGGAGGAAACCTTCTGCTTGCATAAAACAATTTTTCCTTGTGGCTAGCTGGCTATCTGTACCTTTGTTTACCTGGAATGAGCTCATCAGACTTCACCATTTACTGTTAAAGCACACGTGATGTGTTGCAAGAATTGTTCGAACGCCGAGGAAAATCGCTGGGCTTTTGTCATTTAGTAGATATGTGAAAGGAAGTTTACTTCATGATGACACCTTGAGGTTGGCTTGCTATAACTGGCCACAGAAGGAGCTCTCATGAGGCTTTAAAAAAATTGACATTTGTTACTTCTGTTTGTCAAGGCAGATGATGGATGGCCATTCTGTAGAGCTTCCTCTTTAGAAATATGAAACACGGGCCATGAGAAGAGACGAAGTTGCACTGCAGGAGTTTCTACAACTGGACCCGCCTTGCGTGAACAATAATATTTTTTTTTCGACTGGCATTTGTCAGACACATAACTATTCGAGAACAAATGCTGAAATCAGCATGGTTTGTTTTGCAGTATTTGAAATTAGCAGACGGAGTGAATTGCGGCCTAATTGTTTTCATAACACCCAATTTTATTTTAAATATTTACGAATCACAACAATAACGATTGATTGTTTATCAATTGAGACAAAAAATATAGTTGATCCCTCTTTCATAGGAATCGATAGAATACCAAAGGGAAACGTGTCTTCACAGAAGGTGTTGCATGTTTGCTTCGTGCACTCACGTTTCGCTGCAGTGAAATGCGCACGATTTGCGGGCCGGTGACAATGTTGCAGGTTTGTGGGCGCGCGGCGCCCTGTTGGCGAGCGCAGTCCTGCTGGTCAGAGGCTTCAGTGAAAGTACGAGCATTCTGGTCCGGCTCTGTAGTGGCTACGGCAGCCAGTCGAGCTAGAGTGACCTAGATTATGTCCAAAGTGCCGGCTCCGGCGAGGGCCTTTTTCTGTGAACTGCCACGCCGCGCCGCTGCTGCTCCGGACCCGTGGGCTTAATTTCCGCGCTCGCGAAGCGCGCGGGAAGCGAGAGTCGTCTGCTTCGGGCTGTGGTTTTTTGTGTTCATTTTCCACGCAAAGCACTTAAACTCTATTTACCTTCAACAGTTTGGTGCTGAATGGAGCTTACCCATCTTTGAGCGTTTCTTTGTGCTTGGGCAGCAAGATAATGCAAAAACTCATCAGTGTGGCCTAGCTCCGGTGCTAGGGTTCGGGAATGGTATTGCGGTAACTCCGCGTGCGTAGAAACGCGCTAAATGATCCCGCGCAAGGAAAGAAAGTAAAAAAAGGAAAGTTATTCGCATGGGTACGCGGGCAATAGCACCATGCTTGCAAGAATAAGAGTCACAAAAAAAGTAAATTACTCGCGCAGTCAAGTGCGTGCAGTTACCGCTTCGCTCACCATTACGCGCTTTTCGCTCACGGTCAATAGTGGTTTACAGCTATATGCATATGTATTTATTCGAATATGTTTAGCCACGACAATATTTTATTATGAACAGAACACAGTGAGAAGGTGTAAGGGAAGCAAGAGAAAGAGCAAAGACGGCCCTAACGCCGCAATATTGTTTGCTTATTTCGCTTCAGAAATTGCGTCCGCGAACAATTCTTGCTGTACGCTATCTCTTCAATACAAACTTCGTGCATGATGTACCTTAAGGTTCACCGTGAGTGAAGCTTTTTTTTTAACTCAGACATTCGAAAGAAAAGCCATTCGATCCAGCCAATATAGCTAAACAAATATAATTTTTTCTACATTGAAATGAATAGATAGCTAATAATGGCCTAGCCATTTACTAATTTGCTATGTAAAAGTTATTACTGCAATAGCCTTGTTTTAATAATCAGTGAATTCTCTCTGAAACTACCAACATGTGACTTCTCATTATATCATAGTTATTGCGTAACGTGTGATTTTTTACGTAAGCTAACAAGCATTCATGGTGCGTGACGATGTTTGTGCTTGCAATATATTGAGTGGAAAATTGTCTTGAAAATTGCTGTCTTTGATAAACTACAAATATCGCTATTGATTCTACATATGCCTAAAATAGTTACCATGAATAACAGCAAAAAATGAAAAGTTTATATTCTGCTGATTTGTTGCCTCTTTCATTACGTAACTACAAGTACGTAGCTATTGATCAGTAAGTATATTTGCTGTGTACGAACCAGCGAGCATACGCATTCCTAAAGTTACTTTCATGCTAAAATTCGCTTAGTGTTTGCGCTCTTGCAACACAAGAAGGCGAAAGACGAGTTGCACATATGTAATCTATCATGTTCGTTTGCTGACGCTTGCTCGTAATAATAAAATGAGGCATACGTATGCAATGTAGCACTGTGGTTTGTCTTGTTTTTTTTTTCGCGTATATTTCTCGCGTACCCTTTTATACCTATACACGGCATGCTATAGCTTAGTGGCTTTGGTAGGTTGTACTGCTAAGCTCTAGGACGCGGGTTCGATTCCCGGCCATGGCGCCTTACATTTAGATGGAGGAGAAATGTATAAAACACTCGTGTACATAGATTTAGGTGCACATTAAAGAACCCCAGGTGGTCGAAATTAACGGAGCCCTCCACTGCGGCGTCTCTCATAGCCATATTGTGATTTTTGGGTGTAAAACCCTTGAAATTATCATTACTATTATTACCCTTTACCTGTGCTCTCAGTTTTTCATGATATATGGGTAAGTTCGACACGTTGAGATCGAGATTGGCATTCAACACGTTTTTATCGTCACACCCAAAGCATCAGAGGGATTTCTGGCCGTCGTCATATGACCACACATCATATTGTTATCATTAATCGTGGCGTGAGTGCAACTGTGTCAAGTTACTAATCCCATGACCCATCAGTCATCTTAGTCACGCATTTGTGCCTTTCCACACTATACTTTGGTATATATACCACGTGAACGAACCGCGAGAGTTACACGGTTTGTATTTATTTTTGGTACCGCGGCATCGGCCAACAGACACATTCCGCTTCTTAAGAGCCCAGTTATGGATTTCGCCTTAATAAAAAAACAACAGAGCGCGGGATGCAGTCTTGTAAAGCAAATCGAATGCATGAAATTAAAGAAAGGAAACGATAGGGTGTAAAAGCGTTAGCATGAGCTAGCCATATCTGCTACGTTCTCTTGGTTATTATCGCGATCTGCAGCTTATTGTTTTTCTGCAGCACGTTCACGTTGCTCATTCCACGCATAACTAAATGAAGTAAACGCGCGGAATGCGTTACTCAAACAGCCGCGTAAGCGCGGACTGAGCGAGCTAGAAGGAAATAGACAAAATACCCGCATTCACATCCGGTAAACGCGTTCTCTGAGTCTGTGCGGTGAGTCACTGCGGTATTACCTTGCGGTGACGTGGTACTTAATATATTCCAAATTATCGCGATGTTGGCTAATCGCAACCAAAATATCAGGCTCTTAGCAGACGCCCGCCGCCTTGGCGCGGCTTCCGCAACGGAGAAAGCCCACGGGTCCGGTTAAACAGCGCCGCGGCGCGGGAGTTCACCTCGCTCCTCCCATGCGTTCGCGCGGCGCTTTGGACACTCTCCCATATTCCAGGTCAATCTAGTCGAGCTGCGACGCGCACAGTTGCAGCAGAGCCAGAGGCAGAGTTCGCACCGTGCGCCGCGAACGTGGAAAGGCATTCTGCTGGCGTGTTTCTCGCCGGAGCAAAGCGAGATTCGCCCGGCGACGTCGTTGCCTTTCTGCACCTTTTAGGGCAGCAGTTATCTTAGGTGTTGCCATCGCAAGCGAATCAGTAGGCGATGCACTGCTGATGCACTTGAGGCCGCAATCTGTAGGCGACGAGGCGCCGCCACAGGCTATTCCGAGGCAAACTGCCTATACCAGGCTGCATGAGTACATGTATTTGTCTGACCTTCGTGCTTGTGGATTTGTTTATTCCACTTTATATGCCTTCATTGACGTAAATTTCACAGCAATCTATACTTTTCGAGGTGCAGAAGACGCTGCCAACACGCACAATCACTACTAATTACAACGGTTCATCTTGTCGAGGTGGCCCAATCGAAACGCACCAAGCGTCTCTTTGCACCCGCTTGCCCACCATAAATTCATAAGGGCGTTTTCTGTGGCGTGTCAAGGCGTTCGTCCATGGCGTAATGGTTTCAACATCGGGATTCTCTTCCAGGGTTCCTGTATTCGAATCCTGCCGTCGGGCAATACTAATGATGTTTTTTATTGTATGGTTATTTATTGCACAGTTATTGTATAAAACTACGTACGAGGCTATACTTGGTTGTTTATTCTATGGCAATGTCTATGGCTACACCGCGTTGGACCCTCCGCTGTGCTGTCACTAATGAAGCGCTCCCTGTCGGCGCTCGTTAGTGGCACGATGGAATGCTTCACCGCTCCTAGATTTACGACTATCACATCCCTTACATCCGTTGCCGGAAATCAGTCGTGAAACCCGGTATAAAACACTTTCGTGTTAAAATGGAAAGGATATTGGGAAGAATAGTTTGAGAGCAGATGCCAAACGTAGAAGGGCGTTTGACCAGGGGCACCTAAACTACATCACTTGCTTGTCTTTACATCAAGTATTTCGCAACCACGGAACAGTAAAGAGGATGAGTAGTGACGGGGAATATGAAAGAAGGTGATTAAGCATTAAAAAAACATTGTAGAGGCCGTATCAGAGACGCAATCATTGTGGGTTATGTTACAAGCCTTGTGTGTGCTGCAGAGGGTGTAGAGGCACTGGGGTAAAAAATGACATACGCACATACGCAGGTGGCATTTATTGATGTGATAGAAAGCTTACATGCCTAACCTATGTTACAAGCAGGGTCTTACGGTCTAATTTTGCAATCTTGCTCGCTCCCTATTCATAGTGCGTGCGCCGTATTCAAACACGGCGGAAACCAGTGGGAACCCCTCTATTTTGCTGCCCGAGTCTATTCAGACCATATATGTGGAAATTATACGCTGGCTCAGTCATGGCTTGACTGTGTTCGACACGTAGGGATCCTACGTGTCGAACATGGGGTAAACGTGGCATAACAGGCCAAGCGAAAGATTTCCCTAACAAACTGCACAGTTGTAGGCATTATAACTACTGATAATTACAGGTTTCAGTTCGAGGAATTATACGTACAACGGCTGAGTGAACTCTCTTAAAATGTAACCACTCCCGCTCGTATAGACAAATGTGCTGCCAAGCGATGACTCTGAATGCACAGCGAGATGCTAATGTTAGCTCCAATTGTGTCACATATGACGCAACGACGACAGCGTTTGTGCTCGCGACTATTGCGTGATCGAGTAATGATAACTCGTTTCCTCTAGACACCGATAATCAATTGAGGCGCTTGGGTAGTATGGTTGAAAATATATAAGAAATCATACTACGTGTTTTGTTAAGTACGGTTTTAGCAAGGTTCTCCAGAGCACGTTTTGAAAGACTTCTCGCGCCATAAAAATGTACGCGTGGCGCACACTTCGGCCACATAGCAGATCGCTTTCAAGTACTGTGCCTGCGCGGAAGTTCCGTCAGTAGCAGTCGCAAGAGCAGAACGCACCCCCCCCCCCCCCTAACCCCCCCACCGTCTCTGTCGTCTCCTCTCCGTGCCCCGCGAGCAAACGAAGATTGCGCACTTCCGGCGACCTTCCTCTCTGCGGAAAAAGCTGCGGTTGCCGGCTCACCATCGCACGCTTTCACTTGCACACACAGCGTTGGGCGCGCGGCGACAGTTTTATTGCCGTCGGACTTTATAGGGACCGCACAACGACGGCGACGGCGAGGGCGAGAAATGTCGCAGTTTCGCCCGAAAGACGAAGCATCAATTGCGATAGCAAATTAGTAGAGAGCTATACGGAGTAGGGATAGTAGCTTTATCGGCTGCATATACTTGATACATTCGCTTACTAACTGAATTAACAAGCGTGGTGTCAGTGCGCACAAGCAAACATGAATAGATCACAATTCATGACCGCAGACAACCACTGTCAAAACGCTGGCGTGAGAAAGGGAGGCCGCCTCAGGAAGCGAAGGCTCGTGCGGTTTATCGCTTCAACAGAAACGGAGCGGCGAAAGCACAGCGCATACAAATGTCACAGCTGTGTGGAGATCGCGTTCAAGACACGGTGCGCGCGACAACACCCGCACTGGCGCGAAGTACAAGAACGCATTTGTTGGCAGAGTAGAAGCCACCCCTACCCCCCTCCCTCCCCCGCGGCTCCCCGTTTTCCTCCTTTCGCGTGGGAAATTGCTTCGCCAGTTCCGCTTGCGCCAGGTTGCAAGATACGCTTTGGTGCTGCAGCACAGCATTACTCCACTGCCTCTCGCGCGTCGGAAGCGCGTTCGCTCTCCGCCGTGCGATCGTTCTCCGTGAAATCGCGCGTCCCCCGAGCGCTTTCACTCGCACATACGGCGCGCGACTTCGATTTCATTGCCCTTGGACTTTATACGGAACCTTACGGCGGCGGCAACGGAGACGGCAGAAATCCGCTTGAAGTGTCCATATAATTGTATCGCAATAAAATGCGCTTGGAGTGTTCATATAATTGCTATCGCATTAAAATGACTACTGGCGCCAAAAAGCAGGAGCGTTGCTGCCTCCAAACCACGCAAGGGCGTCGCTTAATCCGCGTATCTTCCGTGCTGCGTGGCACATCGACGTTTCTTTCACCTTCCTTCGCTGCGACGTGCGCATCGCCACGTTTCTCTTAAGGGCCGTGCGCCAAGCCCTACGCTAAACAGGGTCAACGACCAGGCCAGCACCAATCTCTATTGAAATGGAATTGCGTTGCTGCATGCAAAACGACACAACGGGTCCGGCTGGTGGCAAGCGCAGACGTTCCACATGTTTTTGTTTTTCTTTTCCCCGACGAGGACGAATAAGACGCGGCTTACGTCACTGCTCACCTCGCATCGTTTCGCATAACGTTGGGCCGCAAGCCTGTGTCTTCAAGGGTATTTTAATCCACAAGATTAGACCTCCCCATTATTAGAGAAGAGGGTCGCCCGTACCCACCCAGTCAGCCTGATGTCACCGACAGCTATTTGGACGTGTGCATTTGCTTACTATTTTCCTCCTAATTCGGCAAATATTGGTAAACTAGTTAGGTTCTTAGCCAACTACACCTGTCCCGCCTATAGACTACTCAAGTCACAACACCTCGCATCGTGCTACGCATCCTTGCTAATATTGGACCTACTCTCAAGGAAACTTAGCCGTTTAGTCCCTAATGCACATCAAAAATAAGGTCTCGAAAGAAATCACCTCTATCACTTCCAAAGCAAGTTCGTTATGATCCGCGAGCTTCATACTCCAATCTTCATCGGAATATCGTTTATCCGTCCAATCACCTGGATGGTCATTGAGCTTCTCGAGCGTTTCAGTTTTCGTGTTTTCTGAGATTGCTACAGCCACATCGTATCCAAGAACGAATAACACTGCAAAAGAAGAAACGAAGAATATTCCAAAACCGCGGTGTAGCCTTCTACATTTTTCTGCGCTGCAGAATAAAAAACGCTCGAAAGCCAGTGAAATCGTGCGGTGCAAGACCAATAATTTTGAGAAAAAAAAACTACATGCATTTATTTGAAGTCAGGATGTTATTGAAGCTAAAAATGCTTGCCTCGAATTTTGGTTTAAAAATTTGACATTTGCAGCACGAACGGTGCTGTGGTTTTTTAAATACAGTGTAGCCCGAAAAATTGGTTACCTCTATGTGCATTGTACTTCTCGAAAGAAGCTTTACTAGGGGAGTATCTGCGGAATATTTACTAGGTATCACAAAATCAAAAGTTTGAGAAATTTGCTAATAAAATGCTTTGAGCTGTTCGTTGTCCAAGCAGTACCATGGGTGAAAATATCATGCGATGTTTGCTTCGGTAAATGCTTAGCCCAGACTTGGTATTGCTTACCCTAGCGCAAATACTTGGCCAATACCTTGCGATAGCCAATCAATACCTAATCGATAATCGATCAATAATCAATAAATTCCGGGAAATGCTGGGGATGACTTGGTAGTGCCTAGCCTAGCCCAAACGCATCGGACCAGCTAGGTGCCCATCAGCTCGGCTGTCCCTTTGTGCAAGCTGCGCAATTTTTTTAGTACAGACAACATCGAATATTTTATCCGTGCAACAAAGATTACAATGGCTCCTAAGGTTTTGTACACTACTCCTACAAAACGTAATTGAAAAACACTTGCGTAAAGGAGCCACAGGAACTTTCTCATTTAGAACGATATAAATATACAAGAAAACAAGTTCATTGGGTAACACAGTACAGAAGCATAAAACAACTGCTTGAAGACTGCAGTAGAAAAAAACCTAAACAAAACATGATGGCAATTAGAAAATTACATGCCAATTCACAAAGGTGAGAATGATGAGGGGTAAGTTTGTGTTTAAGGTAGCGGTCTCTCGTTCAGCGAAACAAATTGGTTCACTCCTTCTGAAAATGAATTGCATTGACTACGCGAGCGATTGACCTCGGCAACTGATTCCACTCATGAGATGTGATGTGGAGTTACGAAAAACAGAGAAGATCAGAGTCGGTGAAAGGTTAATGTAGTAGGTAAGAGTGGTCGAAGCGCGGAAAAGCTGTAGCTGCTGCTCTTATTACTGTTGCAGTGTAATGAGTAGGGTTGTGTTATATACTGTAAAAAAATGTTATTCGGCAAGCCCTAAGCCTTCATTCTGGTGTTGCAAGGTGAAAGCTGTTTTTAATTTTAGCTACACCTAAATAAAAAAAAATTCACTACTATGAACCTAACGTCGGTATTCTGTAGCGATTCTACCTCTTCATGACGTATGAGCCGTGAGAGCTCCAGAAAGCTGACGAACATTGAAGTTTATCGCACAATTCAGTTGTGGGCAAGACGTTTTGTATATTTGCACGCTTGGTGAAGTGTTCGTGAGAAAAAAAAAAAAACAAGAGTCCTACTTGCTTTCTCCAGAAGGCAGTGTGATGAGCAGGTTCTTTTGTGTTAATGTTTCTGGCGGTTCTCTGAGGCGGAGCCTCCCAGAACCCAATCGAGGACAAAGCCGTTTGTTGGGAAAAACACACACAAACTTTTAATGAAACTAGAAGCGAAAATTAACCCATAAAAACAAACACACAAAGATAACATGAAAACATCTAGCTAGAACGCTAATGATATGAGGCAAGTTCGTGCAGGCTGCGGGTGTGCGTATGCACTACAGTCTCGACGCGGCGAAGCGGAGACGAGACGACGAGATAAGCGGTGTTGGTCTCACCAAAAGACGTTGTGTCGGAGCGTCGTACAGGCTGCCAGAGCGTGGCAGCTTAGGCTCGGAGGGAGAAGACAGGCGGCTCGGCAGCACGAGCCGACGGTGGTGGCGTTCTGGTCGGGCAGCTGATCGTGGCACTTGGGCACGTAGCCCGACAGCTCAAGTTCTGCCCACGGACGCAGACGCTCACCGGCCTCGGGCAGCAGTTCTCGAACGGATGGAGTAGCGGCGCCCAGGAATGGGTTGGCAGGAGGCCCCGGCCGGGTGAAGTCCTGGTGGCTCGGGTCCGGAACCCGACGGCCGTCTTCAACTCCCGATCCGGTGGCCGACCTTGTCCTGGTGCCGCTTCTGGAACTCCTCCCCCTACTGCCAGCGCGGCTCCTTTTTCTGCTGCTCTGGTCGACTCGTCGATTTCTCATTGGCTGCTCGAGGCTCCGTGTTCTTTTGTGATTGGATTGGCTTGTTTTCTTTTGATTTCTTTTCTTGTGCCACGTGTTCACGCACTGGCCGCTCTTCGGCGTCGTCGTTTTCGGCGCGGCGCGGTAGAGCGGCGCGCGCTCTCCTTGTCGTCTGCTTCTTGTTTGAAATGCAACGCACCTTGTCGCACACAACAAGTATCACCGTCGCGCACCACACATCACATAAGCCCCTTTTTGGGACAAGTTTTTCCACAGGAAAAACTGCCGCTAGTGCGCGACAAGTTCACACAGCTATCACTTAAAGTTCACATAATCTTAGTTCAAACACAGTGCACTTCCATGTCCCAAAGAAGGTTCACAATGCATGCAACACGTAACACACATGATTTCTCATAACGTAGGTCCAAACAAAAGTACAGTTCATTTAAAACGTTGTATTTGGTCCAGGGTCAATGATCTCGGGAGGACAACCGGTTGTTCAGCTTTTCAGGTTATTGCATCCCAAATGAAACGAAGCGCGCGTATCTTCGTTCGGGATGACAGCACCGGAGCCGCTTTGCTGCGACTTGGGAGATGTATACCTGTGGGCCCCTGAATCTTACCACGGTACACAATTAATTTGTTGGTCCCTCCCAGGACACCATTGACACTGGATTCACAACACTGCAGCTGCATGCACTGAGACCGGAATACCTTAGAGACTGGTTCGGGTACGTTGGACTGAAGTTCTGACCTATCGGCAGAGCATCTACCCGGCACCTCAGCGACAATGCTTTCTGCTTCTGCTGACATCACTAAGGATGTATTTGCTTCGTCATTACTCAAACAGGAATGCACATGCACTATGTTAACATCTCGAAGATCACCCCGTGAGATGACCAGATTGTGTTCCCAAGTGGAACGACACTGTCCTGTCTCAATATTTCCGATCATGCATTCCCATACATCTAGCATGCAGACGTCATCACTAAGTGCTGACATGAATGGTGACTTGCTTGGCAAGTCACGAGCCCCTACTTTCGAGCTTTCACTTATCTGTTTATCGAGTACCTCTGTACTCATCCTTGCATCTTGGCCTATTTGGCCTTCATGGAAGGAGTCAAGCAAGATCACCTTTACTTGAGGTGAGCCATATGCACACGTCTCATTTGTGAGTACCTCGGTACTCAAGTTCATTTTATATTGGCCGATGTGGCCTTCGGGATTGCAGGCAGGCGAAAATATCCTCATTTGAGTTGAGCTATTTGAGTGGTCCTCAAACCTATTGAGGCCACTTATCACCACCGCAAGTGGTACACCGGAAGAGTGGGGGAGCATTTCATCGCTCGCCTCGCACTCTTCGAGGCCATTGGCTTTGCGAACCTTTTCCCAATTAGTCGGGCTTTCTAGAGGGATCTGCGCCTTTTTATGCGATGTGCTTTCAACTGCACTGGTTCGCAAGCGTACCCCTTTGCTGGTGGTGTCCTCTTCGAGGTCACTGCCAATGCGCACCGTTGCCCATTCCGTTGGGCTTTTTGAAGGCATCTGAGCCTCTTTATCCAATGTGCTTTTCTCAGCACAGATGCGTATGGGTGCCTCGATTTCATTAGTAGTTGCCTGCTGCCTGCTCCCCGCGCTGTCCTCAGCCTCCTTGAGGTTCACGTCGGGACCTACACTGGTCCGTTTCCTGCCCATTTCTCTGCTGCCCTCTTGTTCAGTGCCTTTTTCTAACAAACACCCGTGATGGTGTTCCGGGCAATCGCTAGACAGATTTTCCGAACTGCTGAGTCTGGAGCCCGCGTCAAACGCTTGCTCAATAGAGCTTGCATACGACTCCAGCTCGCAAATCTCTCTCAGTGAGCGTGCCCTTTCAGCCTCCGCGACCCTCAGACGCAACTGCAAAACACGTGCCTCGCGCTCAATCTCTTCTCTTTTCGCTTCTCGCTCCGCAGCGCGTTCTTCTCGCGCTCGCGCCTGCCGCTCGGCGAACCACGCTTTTAGCTCTGCTCCCTCTAGCCTCATGCGTTCCGCTAAAGCTAACAGCTCTCGCGTGCTAGCCATGGTTTCAAGCTGTTATAATCGACAAGAAAATCCAAACAAACGGCTTTGTCCTGTCGCGGACGCCAATTTGTGATGAGCAGGTTCTTTTGTGTTAATGTTTCTGGCGGTTCTCTGAGGCGGAGCCTCCCAGAACCCAATCGAGGACAAAGCCGTTTGTTGGGAAAAACACACACAAACTTTTAATGAAACTAGAAGCGAAAATTAACCCATAAAAACAAACACACAAAGATAACATGAAAACATCTAGCTAGAACGCTAATGATATGAGGCAAGTTCGTGCAGGCTGCGGGTGTGCGTATGCACTACAGTCTCGACGCGGCGAAGCGGAGACGAGACGACGAGATAAGCGGTGTTGGTCTCACCAAAAGACGTTGTGTCGGAGCGTCGTACAGGCTGCCAGAGCGTGGCAGCTTAGGCTCGGAGGGAGAAGACAGGCGGCTCGGCAGCACGAGCCGACGGTGGTGGCGTTCTGGTCGGGCAGCTGATCGTGGCACTTGGGCACGTAGCCCGACAGCTCAAGTTCTGCCCACGGACGCAGACGCTCACCGGCCTCGGGCAGCAGTTCTCGAACGGATGGAGTAGCGGCGCCCAGGAATGGGTTGGCAGGAGGCCCCGGCCGGGTGAAGTCCTGGTGGCTCGGGTCCGGAACCCGACGGCCGTCTTCAACTCCCGATCCGGTGGCTGACCTTGTCCTGGTGCCGCTTCTGGAACTCCTCCCCCTACTGCCAGCGCGGCTCCTTTTTCTGCTGCTCTGGTCGACTCGTCGATTTCTCATTGGCTGCTCGAGGCTCCGTGTTCTTTTGTGATTGGATTGGCTTTTTTTCTTTTGATGTCTTTTCTTGTGCCACGTGTTCACGCACTGGCCGCTCTTCGGCGTCGTCGTTTTCGGCGCGGCGCGGTAGAGCGGCGCGCGCTCTCCTTGTCGTCTGCTTCTTGTTTGAAATGCAACGCACCTTGTCGCACACCACAAATATCACCGTCGCGCACCACACATCACAGGCAGTTAATGTGTGTGTGTTGCACGACAGAATAGTAGTTAAAAGAAAACGCAATATTGAACTGACTCGACTGGTTCAATTTTCTCATCGTTTATTGGATAAGTGCAAAAAAAGTCACTTCATGTAGTAAACTACACTAGCTTTTATTCCTTGATATATTATTACTCATCTGCCAATAAAAACACCATTGATGTATTTTCTGCAAGTCAGGTTTCAGTTCACTGTAGCCTTTATGCTCCGTAACAGCCCGTTAAATAACGGTTGTTGTCAAATACACGTATCTTAGAATTTATACCAATCTGAATATCGTTTCTGCAGATTAGAAATCGCATTGGCCCCAAAACTAAGCTCGGGAGCACACCAAGCTTCACACGCTCGAAGTTAGATACAAGGTGGTAGCAAATCGTTTTACAGTGAACCTACGAAGGTTTCATTATTAACACTTGATGTGATGTTTATCTGCATGTTTATCTGTAACACTGCTTGTTGTACCGAACAGGTAACGCGCCTGCAGGAAAATAGTTTGTTGCATTTCATACGCTTTTATTTACAATTATTTTATTTTCTCTAAATGCCTTTCTCACTTTCCAAGCTTTAATATTGCTTAAAATTATTGCGAAATGAATGTGCATATTAGAAAATTTGTTTCAACGGGCCGACGAGACATAGCTCAATTTTCAAAAACGTTCTGAAACAGTGAGTATGATGATGCGTATCATACGGTGGTGGAAAAGAAAAAGTGTTTCACATACCACACGCACAATTCAGCGGCGATAGAAGTCGCATTGTAGAATTTTCGGCGTCAGAAATTTCTGAAAATAAAAGCTAGGAAATAATTCGGCCAATATTATCATGTATCAGAGTTCAGTGGCAGTTGTTAATTCAGCTAATGTAACAGACACTCTTTTCATATTGGGTATATGAATGTATACTGTGACAGCTGCCGTAGTGGAGGGTTTTTGAACTAGGGAAGAGCGCTAGAGACGAGTACGCAGAAGAGGCGCACACAACAACACGTGCCTCTTCTGAGTCCTAATCTTCCCCGCAGTTACCTAGTTCAAGATGTTCAAAGAACTAACCGACACGTTCAATTTGTTAGAGCGTTTCTGATTAGGTTTCACCACGCCCTTTCCTTTGTGTATGCCTAAACCTAAGGACACGTGCGTTTTTACATTCCCCTCTTCTCAGTATGTGGCAGCCGAGGTCGACAGTTGAATCAGCCACCTAAAGAGCTGCAGCAGAATTCCATAGCTAATGAGCTACCGCGGTGGGTGCCTCGAGATCATCAATGCGAAAGGGAAAGTGCAGCGCAGAGCTTTCTGGCATGACAGTAGAGTGTTGTAGTAAATTAATCAGCATGTGTCCAGAAGACATACGCATGGCTGTAATAAATCGCTTTGTATTATGGAGTTCCATAACTCTTCACAATACGAGGTGTGTTCAAAAAGAAACCGAAATTTTGCTATAACATCTTTACTGCTTATGGTACAACATATTAAGTGCCTGCCCCCTTCAATGTAGTCCTATCTACTGGCAATGAACTCTTCCCATCTTTTCTTCCATTTGGAAAGCCGCGCGCAGGTCTCTTCTCGCATTGTCCTGGAGCTCTTCTACGGTTTGAAAACGACGTCCTTTCAAGGTGGTTTTCAGCTTGGGGAATAGAAAAAAGTCTGCTGGGGCTAGGTTCGGAGAATATGGTGGGTGGAGCACAACAGGAGTGTGGTGTTTCGCTAAGTAGCTGCGGACAAGGAGCGACGCGTGAGCCGGGGCATTGTGATCGAAGCCTGATTTTCCCACAATTCAGGCCTCTTACTGCGCACAGAATCTTTCAAACGTGCTAGGATTCCCTGGTAAACTTCTTTGTTTACCGTCTGGCCATGTGCCACAAATTCCTGATGGACAACGCCTTTGCAGTCAAAATACATAATGAACATCACCTTCATTTTTGACCGACTCCTGCATGCTTTTCTTGCAGAGAGTGAGAAAGGGAATAAACTTTAATCCAAAGAGCACGCGAGCGTAGGTAGCTCCTCCACTCTGCATTGGGTGGTCCCCTCAGTCCAGGAGTCCAGCGGCCTCAGCTGCCCTTCTCGCTCGATTGACCAGGTTGAGCTGGTCCGTTGAGTCGGAGCTGGACAGCGCTGCCTCCCATTGCCGTGTGGTGGGGTGTGTTATGGGTGTGAGCTGTGGTGTGTTTGCGCAAGCCCATATGTGGTAAAGCGTTGCACATTGATCACAGTGTGGACATTTATAGGAATACAGCGCAGGGTGTATGGCGTGGTAAAGACTCAAATGTGGATCTGTTTGTTTGTAGTTTTCGCCATATTACGGCTTCCTCTCGCGTCACAGTATTATGCGGTGGGCGTAGTGTTCTTCACGAAAGGCGATAGTGTTGTAGGATATGAGTGTAGGTTAATGGTATGGGCTCTGGTTGGAACTGCTTGGCGCGGTCATCTCGCGGCTTACGGTGTGCATGCGCTCGCGCGTAGGCGTGTGCCTGCTGATTGCCGCGTAAGGATGCCCCGGAGTCCACACGATGTGTATGTATGGTGGCAGCTGGTGCGCTCCATTCAGAATGCGATGTGCAGCCCTGGAAATTTTGACCCTGGAATAATTTCTGCATGCCGTCTGAGAGTCCGTCAGAACTATGACGCAATCCCAGTGCGGTCTCGTCGTGATGGCTAACGCTATCGCTAGTTCCTCTGCCTCCGCAGCGCTCAATCTGGAAACCGACTACGCATTTATTTCTGTCCCGTGATTGTCGACTACGCTGGTGACGAATGCGGTGCTTCTTGCGGTGCTGGCCGCGTCTACGTACAAGACATTGGGGTGTTGTCCATACTTTCTCGCGAGCGCCTGCGCTCGGGCTTGTCTCCGTCCGATGTAGAAGTGCATGTTCCTGGCATGTAGAAGGGTGCATGTTCCTGGGAATCGGTGAGACGTGCATAGTTTCTTGTATTCGTATTGAAATTTTAGTCAGTGCGCTGGTCTTCCGCACGGAGTATCAAAGACGTTCCAAGACGCAGCGCCCCGCTATTGTGCGTACTAGTCTTTCCTTCTGGCTTACCAGGTGGGCCTCTATGATTTCCCGTGCGTTGTTGTACACCCCTGTCTCCTCGAGGCGAAAAATACCCGTTCCGGGTGGGAGTCCGAGCGCTTGCTCATACGCCTTGCGTATCCGCCAGTCGAGTACCTCCACTTCCGCGTTACTGAAATTTAAATATGGTGCCGAGTACGCAATGCGGCTCACAATCAGAGCCTGCACTAATCTGATAAGGTCCTGTTCCTTGAGTCTCCTCTTCCTGCTGGTAATTCGTTGAATCATGCGCAAGATCTGCGTGGTCGTGTGTTTTAGCTTCTGTAGGGCGTATCCTCAGCCCCCGTCCTTTTGTAAGTGTAAGCCGAGGATCCGAAGTCTGTCTACCTTGGTAATTTCTCTAGGACCTATTCGCAGGTGGATGGTTGGTGCCGGGGCTGTTGATCGTCCTCGTGAGCGCTTCTCGATTATGAGGAGCTCCGACTTCTCCGGCGCGCATTGCAGTCTGCATGTCTCCGCATAGCTTGCTACGACGTCTACTGCCTCCTGTAATGCCTCTTGTTGTTCTCCTATGAACCCTCCGACCGTCCATATCTTGATGTCGTTTGCATACAAGGCATGTCTGATCCCCGGTATTTTCTCGAGTTGGGCTGGGGGTTTCATCATGGCCACATTTAAAAGTGTCGGCAACAGCACTGCTCCTTGTGTCGTTCCTCTGTTAGGTGTGTCTATTCGCGGTGACCTCACATTTCCCAGCCCTATTGTGGCTGTGCGATCAGTAAGAAAAGCCCTCACGTAGCTGTACGTTGTTCGGTCGCAATACATGTCACTGAGATTGGATAGTATGGCTTCGTGCCCCACGTTGTCAAAGGCTCCCTTTAGGTCTAGTGCGAGAATTGCTTTTGGGTAGCACGGCGTTGTTGCAGTCAGTACTTCTTCTGAGCTGCAGAAGCAAGTCTTGTGTTGACAAGTTGGGCCGAAAACCAAACATGGTGTTCGGCATCAGTTGACGTTCTTCGAGATGCGTCGGTAGCCTGTCTAAGATAACATGTTCCATCAATTTACCGAGGCAAGACGTAAGCGAAATTGGTCTTAGCTTCTCCAGGCAGGGCGTTTTTCCTGGCTTTGGTATCAGTGTAGTCTCCGCATGCTTGAATTCCGGGGGTAAGGTCCCTCTGCTCCAGTGTGTAATTAAGAGTTCCAGTATTGCCTGCACGGTTGAATCGTCCAGGTTACGTAGCAACTTGTTGGTGATTCCGTCCTTGCCAGGAGTGGTGTTTCGAGTGAGTCTTGCGATCGCTCGTGTCAGCTCGGAATGCGCTATGTCCCGGTCAAGCTCGCTGTTTTCTAGTCCGGCGTAGTCAGCCGCTGGCTTTGCACCAAGTATCGGCTGGCCAATATATGTACTTTGTAAGGCACACAGAAGCTGATCGTCTGTGCCTCCAAAGTTGTGTAGTACTCGGCTCATCGTGTGCTTCCTTTCTCTCTTGTTCTGGGTCGGATCTAGGAGATGTCTGAGTATAGTCCACGTCTTCGCAGTGCCCAGCGTTTCTTGGAGGGAGTTACAGAACTGGTCCCATTTCTGTAGTGCAAGTTGCTCTGCGTAGCGCTCTGCCTCGTCCGTTAGTTTCGCGATGCGTATTTTGCGCTTACGGTTGTGCCGCTGCCTTCGCCATCTTCTAAGCAGACTGTGGCGCGCTTCCCACATGTGTAAGACGCGTGGATCCACTGCTGGATTGTACGAGGAGAGCCTTCGGCCACCCAGTGCGATGACTGCACTTTCGTTTCAACGTCATAGCGATAAATCCATGTCTCATCGCTTGTTCTGATGTTCTTAAGAAAGTTTTCGTCGCCATTGGCAGCGGCGAACAGTTCCTGGCTGATTTCAACACCGGTATGGTTCTGTTTGTCAGTCAACAAACGCGGCACGAATTTTGCACTGACACGACGCTTCCCAAGTTTGTCACTCAAAATTTCATGACATGATCCAACGCTGATACCCATTTCGTCAGCAACTTCTCGAACCGTCAAACGACGATTTCCACGAATAACAGTTCGAACTCTCTTGACGTGGTCATCATATGTGGATGTGGAAGATCGTCCAAGCTTGGGATCGTCACCGACCGACATTCTTCCGTCTTCAAAACGTTTGAACCAATCACAGTACTGCGTGCGACTCATACAGTCCTCCCCGTATGCTTGGCTAAGCAACTGAAATGTCTCTGTGAAAGTTTTCCCACGTTTGTAGTAGAACTTCACACACACACACACGCTGTTCTTCCAATTCCTTCATTGTCACTTTGGCACCAATGCGAAGAACAGCTTGTTCGTGTGCTCACTTCAGCGGCTCTAGCTCGCCAACTAACGGTCAGAGCGAAACGCGGCAAATGGCACTTTGTTGTCTAAACCTGCCGCTATATGCGCTCTGTAGCCGCCGCGCGCTCTCTCTGCTGGTTGGCGCGCTTTTTCAATAGTTCGATTTCTTTTTGAACACACCGCGCAATGCACATGAGTTAGCAGAAATGGCACATGTACTATTACAGTGACGTGGCAGGCTCGATAAACAGCCTGAGAAAATATCGTCCATTCATTGATTACTTAACAGCAGTCAATGCTAGAACACTCACAAGGGAAGGGAATAGCGAACATTTTTACGAAGCGAACACTGCTCTTATTTAATAGTAGTACCGGCAATAGATAATAGATAGGAAGACCGGAGCCTGCATATCCGCAAAAGATTTCGCTCGAAAATTTCCTCGGGGGTGCTATTTTTTTTTTTTACAGAAACAATAGATCCCAAACTACAACTTAAAGGTGTCTAGCCTTGATTTTTGTTATTTATGATTTTGTTAAAGCAGCCTCCTCTTGATATTTTAGAAGACGTACTAAGGCCTTCAAAGGTACAGCTCAATTGTCATCAGGGAATCTGTAAAGCGTGAGAAACATTCCTAATGCAGTGACGTAAGGTAGAATTTAATGGAAGAACAAAATGCTTTATTAAACTTGTGGCCTCCCTTCACTAAAGAAGGGAGGCCACAAGACAGCAAATAGTATTTTGTACATTTGAAATAAATAAACACAAATACACGCAGAATAACAAATACAATTGGAAGGGTACCTACTCATGCGACAACATATACAAGATTTGTACGGAAAACACCAATGCACAAATGCAACACATTACATAAATATGCACTAAACAGCAGAGTTTATTCCAATAAAGAAGATAATTATCCTGGCTTAAGAGAGGCTTTTAATTTGGCGAGAAGTGATCAACTTATGTCGGACTTTATTTTTATTCTTCGATATATTGTTTATAAGATCTGTTTCTATATTTTATTTGCCGTTAAGAAAACCTGATAGTTCAGGACGTGGGGTATGTGAGCCATAGTGTGTCCGCCTTTGTTGCCGCTGTAAGCATAATGAGTTTCACGTCATTTTTGCCTTTCCAAAACGCCAGTGCGCTGGCTGTGTGACGTGCTAGGCGAAGGCCGTCGTCTGCGGAGACAACGTGGCGGGAAAATCGTGCTTTCCGAACGCCGAGTGGTACGACTAGGCTGCGGAGGAAAATTTCGTCTGATCGCTTTTGCTCTCTCCTGTTTCAAGCACTGCTCGTCCACTGCGTCCCAGTCCCAGGCCAAGTCCGGCGTCGTCATCGGAGTACTGGGGCACCTACACCTGGGATTCCACCCCGACCAACCAACCTGCGCAGGCGAAGCGGTCACATTATATTGGAAGGCTCAGAATGGACGCCGGGCTGCCTTCCGGTGCCACAGCTGCAGAAATCAGTTTTCGCAGTTACGCGGTACCGCTGCACTGCACGGGCAGAGAGGCGAAGGAAGTTACTTCGCCAACACGGACCGCCTCGGCCGTCCGAACGACCACCTCTCGAGGCGGGAAATGATTTGGCTCACATACTGCCTGAGCCAAAGCGTAGACCCGTAGCATAGATCCTGCATAGCACCCCAGGATGCGCCGAGTTTGGCGAAACTCTGGATCTTCACGAGCTCTGGCGACGCCCCAAGATGAAAGAACTAATGGTAACAAGACAAAGTTTCTCCGTCGGCACGCCTCCAGTTTCATTGGTTTATCTAGATTCACTCTGGGTGGCTATCAATCCTTGGGCGTTGCCATATGGGCGGTCGACAAACTGGGGCTCACGTGATCATACGGTCGGTGCACGGTTGTGCCTTTTTTCACTTGTTTGTCGTTCCACCGAGTGCATTACAGGCACAAGCAAGTTATAAAATAAATGAATTTAGTACAATAATATTAGTGACATTAACGTGGGTTATAAGCATTTTAACGATTACCAGATGTACACTGAATGTGCATTAGACTAATTCGTAGTTTAATACGTTTCGCATTACACTACGAGGGGACGCTCGCCCTCTTTTTTTCCTCTGGATTGCATTGGCGCGGCTCGATACATGCTTGCGCTAGCATTTACGAGCACATATTTGCGTGCGCTTGGTTTCCGCACTGGGATTTCAACAGATCGGTCGTTGCTCATTCACTTTCCTCTGGATTTAATTGATGCGGCTCGCTACGTGCTTGCGCTGCCATTTCCGAGCACAGGGCCGGTATTTTGTAGCGATGCCTTTAATGTCATAATGCCTTTTCGCGCTTATCGCGCTTGTCAGTGGTCGGAGCGACGGTCCGCTCGCATTATCAACGGGATCAGCCGGCCGTGAGCGGTGGATGATAAGACTAGAGTAGAATAAGTCATAATGCCTTGCTACAAAATCGCGGCCCAGATTGGGGTGCGCCTGGCTTCACGCTGGGTTTTAAACGGATGGCTCGTTGCTCGCGCTAAAGAGACGAAGTGAGCGTCGGCTAGAGCAGAAGTGGTTTGCAGCGCGCTTACCGTGTAAGCACTCAGGAATGCCGGAAGGCACTCATACAAGGGTCAGAAAAGTACGCTTTTTTTTTTTACTTTGTGATGCACCTTCATACTGGCTAGCGCCGAGCGATGACTTCCAACAACCGCAGGAAACAATCTTTATACTGGGTAGCCCGAGCGATCCATGGCTTTTAACAAACGCAAGGAAGGGTCGTGGCTGCTGACTGCCACCATATCCATCCCAGGTGTACTCCAGCATCGGTGCAGTTACCCTGTACTCACCGCTGACGAGGTGGCGCTTCATTTCTTTTTTGACAATAACTTTCAATTTTTTGCGCGTGAATGCCCGTTGGCGTCCACAAAGTTCACGCTTCAGTTTACTGTCTCATAATGCAGATTGATGCGTAGCCCCGTTAGCATCCACTAAATTTCGGATACAGTTGTATGCGGCCAATTTGTCAATATGAATAATGGTCCCCGGGTGAACATTGGCTGCAATAAAGGCGCCTAACGTCATCGCCTTTCGTCGGTCGACATTGAAAAGTCGCAGCACCCCTTTGGTCGGACAAACCATGTCGAAGACCCATGGGCCACCATCTTTAACACCGCTGTAATTTTGGTGGCTCGGCGGAACGTTGTCGCCCGTCATTAGGTGGCCTTGATTGCACTTTTGCTCACTGCGAAGAAGGCACTCGTTAATTTGGGCTATCTTCCTGGGACCACCGATTGGAGGTCGCGCCAGCAGCTCGTACCTGGCGACCTTATGGAGGTAGTTCCTCCAGTCGGCGATGGCGTGCTCCGATAAAGGAAACAAGTCGCCGCTCATTTCCTTCAACAGCCATTCGTGTACGCTTTTGCTCAAGCCGCATGTGAGCCAAATCATTTGCCGCCTGGAGAGGTGGTCGTTCGGACGGCCGAGGCCGTCGTTGTTGGTGAAGTAACTTCCTTAGCGTCTCGGCCCGTGCAGTGAAGCGGTACCGTGTAACTGCGAAAACTTCTTTCGGCACCTGTTACACCGGAAGGCTGCCCGGCGTCCATTGTGAGTCTTCCTATATATCATGTGACCACTTCGCCTTCGCAGGTTGTTTGGTCCGGGTTGCAACCCAGGTGCTCGCAGGTTCCCCAGTATTCCGATGACGCCGCCGGACCTGGCCTGGAGCTGGGTCGCAGTGGACGAACAGCACTTGAAGCCGGAGAGAGCCGAAGCGATCGCACGAACTTTTCCTCCGCAGCCTAGTCACACCAGTCTGTGCTCGGAAAGTATAATTCGCCCGCCACGCTGTCTCCGCAGACGAGGGCCTTCGCCTAACTCGTCACACAGCCAGCGCATTTACGTTTTGGAAAGGCAAAAATTACGCTGAAACTCTACGTCGGTGATGTAGGTGAATGGGTCCAGACGGTCATATTGACGCTTGTTGCCGCTGAATGCGATGACACAGGCTGCCGCCTCCGCCGCCATGTTCGCGAGTTCAACTCGAGGGGGGCTTCGCGATGTACGCGTTTAGCACGAGTTCGCCTATCAATCGAAACCATAGGTCACGCCCCGCGCGAGGCATGCAACTCTTGTGCGCGCGCCAACCATGGTTGGGCCACGCTCAACGTATTTTTCGGCAACAGCGACGTGATGTGGAACTGAGAGGCATCAACAATCTTTACCGCTGAAATAAAACACGCACAACGTACTGTGATCAGTGATGTATTGAGCAACACAATCAAAAACAAAACGGCGACTTACGCTGGCTTATGCATATATCTTCTTGCACTGTCATGGCCCGACAACACGGTTTCATTGCTTGCATTGGGGCGACGCAGTGCACAGCAAATAATTACCGGCACATCACTGTAGACGCTTGCAAGGCGTCAATGCGCTGTGGTGGACGACGATGCTGAGCAGTGTGCAGTGTTTTTCAACGACAACGAATCGTAGCTGTCGTTTGAGTTGGCTGCTCTGTCATCGGTGATGTATCGGAGCCGCGGTGTCGCAAACACGGTCAGCGTCGAGAAACACTCGCTTTTCTGGACCCAGTGTGATGGCATTTCTTCATCACAAGCACGGCTCACTAAACCGTTGCAACAGCTTTCTGCGTTCGAAGTCCTAATTGCACACAATTAAGAGCCCTCACCCACCAAACTGCGACTGCTGCGCTGTCGTTACGATATCCATCTGCGATCGCTGTTAGCTGAACAGCAGAGGCAATCGGCAAGCACACTGGAGTGAACAACACACTCAAATTCTGCGCACGGAGGCATCTTCACTGGGGAAGCGATGACAAGCGATGAATTGTGTCGCTGGGAAGCACGCTCTTCATCGCAACGCATCGCGGAGGCTTCCCGCACGCAGATTAACTGGCGCATTTCCACTGTGCTGCCTCACTACGGACCCTATAATACAGCACAGCCACTTTCCAGCGACAGTCGTTGCTCTCGTCTGTATGGCTAGAGTGTTGTTTCAGTTGGTAAAGCGGCGGCCTTAATAGCCACCTCCGTGAAGCACCTGCGGTGAACAGCCATGCCGCAGCGCTTCGTTGCCATTCCCCTAATAGACAGGGAATTGTCATGACTGACTTAATCGAACATAGCACGGCAGTGTCCATAGTGACTGCTCACCGTATGAACTCACTTGTGCCTGCGACCCTCTACAATGTATCCGCTTCTAAGCTTTCGCCTCACTGGCACCACTCGCGGCAAGAAAGTGAAAAATTTAATAATTCGCTCGATCTCCGTTTGTCATCACCAATTTATAGCATTCAAATCGAATAACCGATACTTTAAGAAATAAAATGTTCGTTATTTTATTTATTGTATAATAAAGTGTTCGATTAAGGAAAAGTGTAGGTGCAAGAATGCACCGCATGTGCCCTGTTCGCATTCGACGGAGGATAGAAAGAGAATGCCCGAAAGAGGGGGCACGCCCTTGACCCACCCCAGAAAGGCGTGGCAAGCGGCTCACGCCAAGTGCGCAGATAGACAGCGGGGGGGGAGGGGGGGCAGTCACGGTATTGCTAAATTGCGATAATACGTTGATAACAATACGCGGCGCTGGCACATTTTGTTGCGCAGACCTCTGGGCTTGCAGCGCGGAAGCACTGTGGCGCGCAGCGTGCGCTCATGTTGTCATACGTGGCTTTATCTCGACATTTCTTTTAGCCCACTGTTTTTGCACGTTCCTTGCTATCTCCGTTCACTGACTGCCATCGAGCAAACTCGGGTAAAACTCGTGCGAACGGGAAACTCGGCGCATCCTGCATAGCACCCCTGCTCGTGAAATCCAGTTACCATTTTTTGCCCAAGTACGTGTGGTGTATTACATTACTCAGGCGTACTCGATTTTCTCTTGGTTCAGCTTAACATCAAGCTTTTAAACACCTGACCCAAGAAGTTGCATGAAGCTGCAAGTTGGACAGAAACAGCTGTGTGTGAATGAGGGTCTTAAAAAACCAGAAAACAACGTTTAATTTATAGATCTAGGGCACTAGTGGACTAGTGGTAACTGCAATGGTTACGGGTTCTAACCAAATTGTTACAACTGCTGATTTGATTTCACGACCCAAAGCAGTATAATCTCCTGATTACTAACGGCGTCTTAATAGAGCGCTGCGAAAAGGTTTGTTTTTACATTGCATAATAAAGGCACCTGGCTGTCCATCGTAGCTGAGCGCGAGCTTTAAGAAGAAGCAGGCGCTAAGGGTCGTAGAACAAATTCGTCTGCTTAAATTGCTACATTTTTTTGCCTGCCAGCGTGCACTTGACTAGCTTGAAGTAACATTATCTGTGTGGACAGCAAGTCTAACGTACTTAGTTGGTGGAATATGTCCGTATCCCCTTGGAAAAATTTTAATGCTCCTGAAACATTGCGCCACGGGAAAGAGGCCTGGGGCTCAGCGGAGTTAAGCGGAAAATGATTACAAAGAACGTGTCCGCACCAGTAGTATACCAACGCAGAAGGACAAAGCCCAGTGCATCAGACTGGTGGATGGAGAGCCGCATCTGGGGCAATCCCTATTCGACCAAAGTCGAAGAGCAGGAGGCACGAAAAGAAGCAACCCAGGAACACAGGCGTGCTTTTCGATAATGGCAGGCAGATGATTGTGCAGCCGCTCGAATAGAAGCCGTCGGGAAATGGGAAACATGCACGAAAAAACGCACTGCAACCGCTGGTCGCACTAACTGGCTTTGAGTTATTTAAAAAATAATTGGGTATGCTTGTACTTACTTTTTCTTCAGGCCTTCCGAACGAAACTTGCTTGTTTTACACAGTTATTTCCCACTTGGGGTGTTTATCGCGCAGATGTCAGAATGATCTCTTCTATACTGAGAAAGAATAAACCGTTCCCTGTGAAGTTCTGTTCAGTCGGACTCGGTAATTGCACTGCAACCTACTCTGAGGCCACGACAGTTATTATATAACAACAACATCCAGAGAGAGAGAGAGAGATGTAGGCACAGAGGTAAAGAACCAATAGAAATTCAGTTTTCACGCGCAGATACGAAGGATTAAACGCACACGCGCATATCGTTTGCACTTTTGCGTCAAACGCGACCGCTTTATCGGGAATTATACTCGATGAGAATTATTTGATTTCGCCACTCTAGCAAATGGCATAAAGCATAAATAGTCAGTGTTATGAAGGTCTCGGTGAGGAACATCACAGCAAATACATTATAAAAACGTAAATTAATTAAGCATCTGCGTCACTACTGTCGGTTTGGCAACGCCACTAATTCTACATGTTTCTTGCTTTTTACGGTGAACACTGAGAAGACATTGTACTTTTGCCATAAATGTGAAGCCATGACGCGATAGGTTCCGCGTTCTCATTCGTTGTCTTTTTTTATGTTTTGATGTCCTATATGTGGAAGTAAGCACTCTGAGATGCACACCAATAATCTATTTCAGAATAAAAATTCCAGTTAGGTGGCGACTCCAGTTCAAATTGTCCTTGCTAGTGAATGTGCTGCTGTGCCATTGCAGGTGCTGCGGTCCGATGGCGTCGTTTCCAGTGTTCCATAACACGTGTAGCACCAAACACCGAAATAGAATGTAACGAGGATAGCGTGCATATAAATTTGAAAGCGTGTATTTCAAATTTGAAACATCGCAAGCCGTGCGAAAGACAAAAGCACCCATTGGGACTGTTTCAAATATTATAAACAACTCACCCAACTGTCTATTTTTCCGTAGTTACAAAGTACTAAAAAACCTCAGTCGGTTAGCTACAGATTCGTTCGATTCGTCTGTCTCAACATCGACGGAATAAAATCCTTTCACGCATAGTTGTGCCTGAAAGCTACCACCGTCCCTCCCATGAAAGTCCCGGGGTATGCGAGCCTGGGCTTGCGAGGAGCTTAGTAGCCGCCTACGTCGAATATCTGCGACAAAGTGCAGTGGCATCGATTACTATGCGTATGTTCGTCAAGCTTAATCGTTTAAGTATTGTGAGTGACACCGTGTTACGCACTACTAGAAATCATCCCAGCGGCGCCATGTCATTTCATACCTGGTTTAGAAAACGAGAGCAGCAAGCGGAAAGCACACATCCTCCTTTCGTGCTTACTATATTGAGATTTTTAGGAACCCTGGGACACTGAGTTGGTTGCAAGCAATACGGCTGGCTGTGCAGACTCTTTATAAGACATCGCGAACGTGCGCAATATATGTGCTAGCGGCGGCAGGAAGTACCAGGGGGTGTGTCCGCCAGACAGCTGCTCGATTTCCTGGGGGAAAAGGCCATGCTGAGCTCGCTTTATCCAAAATTCTCCGACAATATTCAACTCTTCCACTCTAATAGGCCCTGTATGCAGAGACCGTGTGCGCCGAGTCCTTTGCAGAAATCTGAACACTAATGCCGTGACTCGTAGAAGCTTCGATAAGCTGCGGTTATCTCGCAGTGATGTTGCAGATAATCCCCGTGTCAGCAAGTCAGATGGGTTTTCCTCACTAGGACTGTAATGCCAGGTATCTCTATCGGTACCTTCAACTATCTGTCACTCTGTTCTTGACGAGCAGACTGATCTTTTGGTGTTGTCCGTGAATCTGACTCAACACAATTATAGAGTACGACCACATGACATGTGAGAGATATACGGCGTCCCATGATTTTCTTAGGTACTTCAGTAGTCGCTCTCCTACAACAGCACCCATGAGTTCCAGCTTGGGCAGTGTCAATGCTTTTGTAGGTGCAAAGCGAGGCTGCTACTATGAGCGCCGTAACGCGACACCTTTGGAAATCAATTGTTCTGAGGCACGCGCACGCTCCGCAAGTTCTGGGACGGGCATCAACGAAGATATGAACCTGCGCCTTTGTAATTTCTCCTGTTAGTTGACTCCTCACACATGTTAGAATCTTCATAGATCTGAGATGGACTAATTCAGCACACCACACCTTGCATGTTGCTTCAATTTCCTTCGGCAGTTCAGCATCCCAGGGGACTTCCTATATTGTGTCCCTGTCATGTACCGGCTGTAGCGTACAATCATAAGAAGCAGCGGTTGTAAGTCCCATAATATTTCTTTGTAGTTTACTTAGCTTCC
>NC_051160.1:73993206-74118317 GCF_013339745.2 Dermacentor silvarum
ACGACCATCCTATTCGGGAGGGGCAAGGAGGATGTCTCAAGGACGATCTCCGAGCCCTCGCCTGGAAAACTAACGTCAGCGACCTTTCCAGCTGAGGCCGCTGATACTGGACGTGCCAAAGACTTCCAATCGAAGCGACCTCAGACCGACGGAGACTTGACGACGCCAGTGTCTCAGGCTGGAGACTTTTCCATGAACATACCTGTGCTCATCGACGGTCGAAATGTTACTGCCTTAATCGACACTGGCGCTGACATTCGATTATCAGCGGAAAACTGTCAAGCCGTTTAACGAAAGTCCTTACGCCTTGGACAGGGACGCACGTACGGACAGCTGGCGGACATGTCGTCAAACCACTTGGTGTGTGCACTTCTCCGGTGCAAATTCAAAATTCGACGTTTCCGATCACCTCCCTTGTTCTCCGAGAATGCTCCCGTGAATTAATATTCGGAATACACTTTCTTCGAGAGTACGGCGCCATCATCGACGTACGCCGACGCTGTATCTCTTTCTCTACAATGAAAGCGACGACACGAGATGCCAGCCGCCGCACAGCCGCTCTTCGAATTTCCGACGACAACGTCAGGATACCACCTCGTGCTAGTGTCATGATTCCGGTTAAGTCCGAGGGAATACGTGAAGGCGAAGTCATCGCAGAGTGCAACGTCTCCCTTCTATACTTACCCTCGGAATTAGCGTGGCTCCAGGAATCATTGACGTTAGGGATGGCCAAGCTGACCTCTTGATCACAAATTTCACAAATGAGCACCGACACCTCTTCCGGGGCACTTCCGTCGCTTACGCTGAAGCCTGGGAGGACGTCATTGAGTGTTTTGCTTGTGGAGAAAGCGGCAGCGATGAAAAATGCGTCCCAGATATCGACATCAATAACGAGCTGTCGGAGGACAATAAGGTGGCACTGCGGGGACTGTTGCGTGAATTCAAGGACTGCTTTGCTCGATCGTCGATAGTCAGTCAGACGCCAATCACGCAGCATAAGATAATTACTTACGTTGATGCAAGTCTTATTCACCAGCAGCCATATTGTGTTTCGCAGAAAGAACGAGAAGCAATTCAACGACAAGTCAAGGAGATGATTGACGAATGCGTCATCCAGCCTTCAAACAGTCCGTGGTCGTCACTGGTTGTCCTGGTAAAGAAGAAGGACGACACACTCCGCTTTTGTGTTCATTACAGAAAACTCAACAACGTCACAAGGAAGGACGTTTATCCGTTGCCGCGCATAGATGACTCTCTTGACGGGCTACGGCGAGCCAAGTATTTTTCTTCCCTTGACTTGAAAAGTGGGTACTGGCAAATTGGGGTAGACGAGCGTGACCGGGAGAAAACAGCCTTTGTCACTCCGGATGGACTTTACGAGTTCCGAGTACTTCCGTTCGGGTTGTGCTCTGCTCCGGCAACCTTCCAACGGATGATGGACACAGTGCTCGCTGACCTAAAATGGCAAACCTGTCTCATCTACCTGGATGATGTGGTCGTATTTTCAGGCAGCTTCTCCGGACATCTTAAGCGACTGCGGCAAGTGCTCGAGGCAATCCGATCGGCTAACCTCCCGTTAAAGCCTCAGAAATGTCACTTCAGTTATGAAGAATTGAAGTTTCTTGGGCATGTCGTGAGCGCGGAAGGCGTCCGTCCCGATCCCGAGAAAACTGCCGCTGTAGCTGCTTTTCCGACACCTACAGACAAGAAAAGCGTTCGACACTTCCTGAGATTGTGCGCATACTACCGACGCTTTATACGCAATTTTTCTAAAATTGCTGCACCACTTACTCGTCTCACTAGAGACGACACGCCGTTCATCTGGAGCTCCGAACAAGAAGCAGCTTTCGCCAAGCTTCGACATCACATGGCATCGCCCCCGGTTCTTGGACATTTCGACGAGGACGCCGAAACAGAAATTCGTACCGATGCCAGTAACGTCGGTCTGTGTGCGGTGCTCGTGCAGCGGCAGGAGAACGACGAAAGGGTCATAGCCTACGCCAGTCGCACCCCATGACGACCCGAGTGCAATTACACTACCACGGAGAAAGAGTGTCTTGCCGTCGTATGGGCACTTGCCAAGTTTCGACCTTACCTCTATGGCTGCCCATTCAAGGTCGTGACGGATCATCACTCCTTATGCTGGCTGGCAAACCTAAGAGACCCTTCTGGTCGACTGGCACGCTGGAGCCTGCGCCTGCAGGAATACGGCGTGACCATTGTGTACAAGTCAGGCCGCACACACGACGATACCGTCACATTGTCGCGCGCATCTGTTGAACCTGCCGATCACCACATCGAAGACGACAGCGTTTTTCTCGGCGCCATAAACGGGGCAGACGCGTCGACACGGCAGCGAGCAGACTGTGAATTGCGCCCTATAATTGAACATCTACAAGGCCGCAACGTCACTTTGCCCCCGCAAATTGCTCGCGGTTTGTCGTCGTTTTCTTTACGACAGGGCGTCCTTTACAAAAGGAATTTTGCTGCCAGCATCAACACCTATCTTTTGGTCGTACCCGCAGAACTTCGTGACGAAATCCTATTCGCATGCCACGATGAGCCGGCGCCTGGCCACTTGGGTTTTACTCGAACCCTTGCCAGGGTACAGAAATCGTACTACTGGCCGAAACTCGCCACTTGTGTTAAACAATACGTCCAAGCCTGCCGTGAATTTCAACGCCAAAAGTCGCCGAATGTGAAGCCGGCGGGATTGCTGAATCTTATCGAGCCGCCTCGGAGGGCCCTTCGATCAAGTCGGCATGGACCTCTTGGGCTCGTTTTCGTTGTCTACTTCCGGAAACAAGTGGATAATCATCGCCACAGACTATTTAACCCGCTATGCTGAAACAAAGGCTCTTCCTAAAGGCACAGCTTCTGAGGTTGCACAGTTGTTCGTACAGAACATCACACTACGTCATGGCGCCCCAACCTGTGTCATCACAGATCGAGGAGCGGCGTTTACGACAAGGCTGCTTGAAGAAGTTTTTCAGCTGAGTTACACCACGAACCGAAAGACGACTGCCTATCACCCTCAGCAAATGGCTTGATCGAAAGGCTTAAGAAAACGATGACCGACATGCTGTCGATGTACATAGACGTGCAGCATAAGACGTGGGACGAGGTACTACCGTACGTCACGTTTGCGTACAACACCGCTACGCAAGGGACCACACGCTTCGCGCCGTTTGCTCTTGTTTACGGTCGTGAAGTGCAGACGATGTTAGAAGCCATGTTACCATGTGACAATTCTGACAATCTTGATGAAGACACTCAGCGTTTCATGCAACGTGCCGAGGAAGCACGCCAAGTGGCTCGCGTGAACATCAGGAAACAACAGTGCATTTCACGCACGACACTACAACCTCCGCCACCCACAAGTTGAGTACCAACCGGGTGACCAAGTGCTAGTTTGGACCCCCGTCCGCCGTAAAGGCCTTTCGGAAAAACTTCTCAGTCGCTACTTCAGCCCTTACAAAGTGCTTCGGCGAGTGAGTGACCTCAATTGTGACGTTCTTCTGGATGGCACCCAGCCAGCACGACGCCGACAACCGCGGCTCGAGATTGTGCACGTAGTGCGGTTAAAACCATATCGCACACCATAATAGTCGTGGTTTCCGGAACATTACGTTTCTCCTGGGGCAAGTCTTTCTGCCCGTCCATGTTTTGTTTAGTATAGAGTCGACGCTCATCTGGGAAGAGGGGTAATGCCACGCGCTTGTGCCACTTGCTCCCAGAAGAAGACGAGGACAGTCTTGTTCACGAGCTAGCGCCTTGGTCTTTTTGTCGGTGCTGCGCTGCCCCTTTGGCGACTCGGACTTACCGTAACGGCCTCTTTAGACGTCGCCTGTTCATTAAACGTGACAATATGCACGCAGCAGTCAAAACAGACCTTGAAAGCCTCACCAAGCATGTTCAGGAACTTCAAACTAAATTTGAACCTACTTCATCGTCTGATGCGCCAGCACATCTTGAAAGTGGAATTTCTAGCATCGTTACCGAAATTGGTAACCTAGAAAACCGGTCGCAAAGATCAAATGTTTTTTTTCTATGGTGTTTCCGATGCTGACGAATCCGAAAGCTGGGAAAGTTCAGAGCGACCTTGTGCATGACTTCTTCCGTGATAAACTTTGTGTCACGGTGACTTCTGTTGCAATGGCACACCGTGTGGGCTTTTTCAACTGAGAAAAAGCGACCCATTAGAGCCAAATTCTTCAACGATAAAGAAGTCGAATCTATCTTAAGTAAAGGCCTCAAGCTGACGGATACGCATTTGAGCATCAGTGGTGACAATTCGAAAGCCGTTCGTGATAAACGCCGCCAGCTTTTCAGTTATCTCGATCGATTAAAAAAGAAGGAGATCACGAGCGTCTCAAGTTGGGCAAACTGCTTATAAATAATGATATTTATGTGTTGGATGTCGCAGATAGCCGTGCTCTGCCAGTTCGCCATCCCACCACAGTTTGACACCTGGCGACACTAATGTCATCTTCTCCCGCTACTCTGTCATTTTCACCTAATGTGCATCCTAGTTCAAAGAGTAGTACAAACTTCCTGTTCACAAACATTCGAAGTGTTCTTTCCAAATCTGTCGCCCTTTCTTCACTACGTGCGCTTCACTTCACATGTTAACGGAAACTTGGCTGGATAAATCTATTCTGGATGATAGCATTCTTCTCAGTGAATCTGAATTTTGCTTTTTTCGTTGCGACAAAAAAATAGAAAAGGATGTGGCTTCCTTATAAGCACTGTTATGACAATGTAAACGCCAATAAACCCCATATCATTTGGTAGAAGTGCTGGGTATCCTAACGACTCGCCCTGGAACTCCAGAGCCGCACTCTGCCCTCCGCTACCCCCACGACCATGCCAGACGACGCCGGTGAGCGACCCACTTCGTCAACTGGGTCAATCACCTGCGGTGCCGTTCGTGAACGAGACCCAGCTGTTTTCAGTGGTACCGCTGATACCGACGTCGACGACTGGCTTTCGTCATACGAAAGGGTGAGCAACCACAATAAATGGGACGATTGGACAAAGCTCACGAAGGTTATTTTTTATCTTGCGGGTGTCGTCCACCTCTGGTTCCGCAACCATGAAGCAACCATTGCGACATGGAATGACTTTAAGACTGCATTCTCGGAGGTGTTTTGCCGTCCTGCGGTGCGAAAGCTTCGCGCTGAACAGCGCCTTCGCCACCGAGCGCAACAGCCGGGCAAGACTTTCACTAGTCACATCGAGGACGTCATAGATCTCTGCAACCGCGTGAGCCGAACGATGACTGAGGAAGATAAGATTAAACAAATCCTCAAGGGTATTGATGACGACGCTTTTCAGATGCTCATGGCCAGGAATCCTGCCACCGTTGCAGCCGTAGTCCCATATTGCCAAAGCTTCGACGAATTACGCCGGCAACGAGCGCTCGCCCGCTAAACTGTTCCTCAAGTGGCCTCCCTTTCCAGTTTGGTGACTGCTCACGGACAGGCTGATGACGGGTTTCTGCTGCCTCAGATCAAAGCCTTCATTCGTGAAGAGGTGGCCCGCCAGCTCTCGCTGCTCCCTCTCACCCAGGAGCCTGTCCAACCTTTTTCCTCGGCCGTACAGCAGGCCATCCGCGAGCAGGTTGCAGAGGCCCTTCCACCAGTCCAACAGATTGCTGCCCCAGCACAGATTGCTGCACCTTTGACGTACGTTGAAGTCGTGTCGCGTCCTAGACCAACGACACTCCCCTACTCGGCGCCGCCACCGCGCCCAGCGCTTCTCCTTGTCCCTCAAATGCCCTCTCAGTACTTCAGGCTGCAAGATCCATGGCGCACGCGGGACAATCGGCCGATATGCTTCTCGTGCGGTGTCGCGGGACATGTGGCGCGCTTTTCTCGCCGTCGCCTGCCGCGTCAGGACGTCGTCGTTGAGCCACAGATACCTGCAGCCCACCAGCATGCTGATTCGAACCCATCGCTGAACTTCTGGACCGGCCGTCAGAACTTCAGCACCCGTCGTTCACCATCAGCGCGTCGCAGTTCGATATCGCCGATGCGTCGTCGCCCGCCTTCGAACGAGGGAAACTAAATGCTGCAGCTTCGGAGGCAAGAGCTGCAGGCTTGTCGAAATGCCCAAGACTTCCGCTATCGCCGCAAAACATTATATAGAAATACAGGTTGAAGGAGCCACTACATTGGCACTCATCGACACAGGCGCTGCAGTTTCCGCCATATATACGTGATACTCTTTGCCGTAAGATCAGGAAGGTCACCACATCACTTTCTAGCCTTGTACTTCGTACTGCCACCACGGAGCCCATCGAACCTTCAGCCGCATGCACCGCTAGGATCGTTATTCAGGACGTAGCTTACACAATTGAGTTCCTTGTTCTGCCTTCCTGCTCCCATGATGTCATCCTGGGATGGGACTATCTGTCGCGACACCGTGCCGTCATTGACTGCGCCCATGCCAAAGTTGCTCTATCTGTCGTTAACACCACTCTGCCTGCCGCCTCTCCCGCCCCCTTAAAGATTATTGTCGCACCGAAGTCATTGCTTTCACAGTTAAACTGAGGCTCGAGACGCCTTCGCGATGTCGACGTCATCGTGCTGTCTCAGCATAAAATTGGAGTGCACCGGTTGCGCACACAGGGTTAGCGTGTTTCCAGAGACATGGGGTGCTATGCAGGATGCGCCGAGTTTGGCGAAACTCGGCATCTTCACGAGCGCTGGCGACGCCCCAAGATGAAAGAACTAATGGTAACAAGACAAAGTTTGTCCGTCGGCACGCCTCCAGTTTCATTGGTTTATCTAGATCCACTCTGGGTGGCTATCATCTCTTGGGCGTTGCCATATGGGCGGTCGACAAACTGGGGCTCACGTGATCATACGGTCGGTGCATGGTCGTATACCTTCTTTCACTTGTCTATCGTTCCACCGAGTGCATTATAGGCACAAGCATGTTATAAAATAAATGTATTTAGTACGATAATATTAGTCACATTAATGCGGGTTTTAAGCATTTTAAAATTTACAAGATGTGCACTGAACGTGTATTAGACTAATTTGCCGTTTAATACGTTTCGAGTTATAAAACGAGGGGACGCTCGCCCTCCTCTTTCTTCCTCTGGATTGGATTGGCGCGGCTCGCTACGTGCTTGTGCTAGCATTTCTGAGCACAGATCGGTGTGCGATGGTTTTCGCACTAGGCTTTCAAGAGATCGCTCGTTGCTCCTTCTCTTTCCTCTGGATGGTGCGGCTCGCTACCTGCTTGCGCTCCCATTTCTGAGCACAGATTGGTGTGCGCCTGGTTTTCACATTGGGCTTTTAACAGATCTCTCGTTGCTCGCGCTAAAGTAAGGCTGCGAAACGAATGAGCGTCAGCTAGCGCAGTAGTGGTTTGCCACGCGCTTACAGTGTAAGCACTCACGAATGCCGGGAAGCACTCATACAAGGGTCAGAAAACTACGCTTTATTTTCTTTTACTTTGTGATGCACCTTCAGACGGGCAAGCACCGAGCGATGGTTTATAACAACCGCAGGAAAGAGTCTTTGTACTGGGTTGCCCGAGCGATCCGTGGCTACTAACAAACGCAAGAAATGATATTCGCAGCGTACGTGGCGGTTAATTTATTACCACGACATCTATGCCAGGAATGACTCCAGTAGCGGTGCAGTTACCCTGTCACGTACCACCGCTGACGAGGAGGCGATTCACTTTTTGACAATAAATTTCTATTTTTTTGAGTTTGAACGCTCGTGATGGGGCCCACAAACTTCACGCTGTGGTTGACTGTCTCCCAGTGCAGATTGAGGCTCGCCTCCTTAGCATCCGCTAAATTTGGCATACAGTTCTATGCAACCCATGCGTTACTGCGAATAAAGGCCCCTACTTGAACATTGGCTGCAATAATGGCTTCGTCTCGTCGCTCGACCTTGAAAAGTCGCAGCACTCCTGTGGTAGCGCAGACCATGCCGAAGACCCATGGTGCACGATCGTTTAACATCGCCGTAATTTTGGCGGCTCAATGGAACGTTGTCTCCCTTCATCAGGCGGCCTCGGTTGTACTTTCGCTTGCCGCGAAGAAGGCAGTCGTGAAATTGCACTATCTTCCCGGGGCCCCAAGTGGAGGTCGCGCCAGCAGCTCGTCCATCACGACCTCATGGTCGTAGTTCTTCCAGTCGGGATGGCATGCTTCGATAAAGGAAACAAGTAGCTGGCCATCTCCTTCAACAGCCACACATCTACGCTATTGCTCACGCAGTACACGAGCCAAATCACTTGCCGCCTAAAGAGGTGGACGTTCGGACGGCCGAGGCGGTCCGTGTTGGCGAAGTAACTTCCTTCGCCTCTCTGCCCGTACAGTTCAGCGGTACCGTGTAACTGCAAATACTGCTTTCGGCACCTGTTGCACCGGAAGGCAGCCTGGCGTCCATTCTGAGTCTTCCTGTACAATGTGAGCATTACAATGGGACCAACCAACCACAGGTTGGCTGGTCTGGTTGGAACCCTAGGTGCTTCCAGGTGCCCCAGTACTTCAATGACGCCGCCGGACCTGGCCTGGCGCTGGGACACGGTGGACGCACGGCGCTTGAAGCCGGAGAGAGCCGAAGCGATCGCACGAACTCTTCCTCTGCAGCCTAGTCACACCAATCGGTGCTCCGAAAGCATAATTTGCCCACCACGCTGTCTCCGCAGACGAGAGCTTTCACCTAACTCGCTACACAGCCAGCGCACTGACGTATTGGAAAGGCGAAAATGACGTTGAAACTCTACGTCCGTCATGTAGGTGAACGGGTCCAGACGGTCTATTGACGCTTTCTGCCGCTGGATGCGATGACACAGGCTGCTGCTGCTGCCACTGCCATGTTCCCGAGTTCAACTCGGGGAGGGTTTCGCGAGGTATGAGTTTGGCACGAGTTCGCCTGTCAATCAAAATCATAGGTCACGCCCCACGCGAAGCATGTAAGTCTTGTGCGCGCACCCACCACAGTCGAGCCACGCCCAACTTATTGTTCGGGAATAGCGACCCGGTGCTGAGCAGAGAAGCATCAACAATCTTGACACGTCTTGACCGTCGAGATAAAACACGCACAACGCACTGTCATCGGTGATGTACTGAGCGCCCACTATCGCTGGCTTATACATACGCGTATATCTTCTCGGGCTGTGATGGCCCCACAACATGGTTGCATTGCCTGCACTGTGGCGACGTAGCACACAGTAAATAATTATCGGCACGTCACTGTAGCTACTTGCAAGGCGTCGATGCGCCGTGGTGAACGACGATGCTGAGGAGTGCGTAGTGTTTTCCAACGACAACGTATCGCAGCTGTCATTTGAGATGACTGATCTGTCATAGTCTATGTATCGGAGCGGTAGTGTCGCTTACACGGTCAACGTTGGGCCTCGCCCGCTTTTCTAGACCCATTACGGTGACATTTCTTCAACACAAGCATTGCACACTAAACAGTTGCAACACTTTCCTGCGTTCGAAGTCTCATTTCATAACTGCACACTAGAGCCCTCACATGCCAAAATGCGATTGTTGCGGTGTCGTTACGATATCCATGTGCGATCGCTTTTAGCTCCTGCACAAACAATCGACAAGCACTTTGGTGTGCACAACACACTCAAAATACTGCGTATATGCGCACAGAGGCACCTTCACTGGGCAAGCAATGAAAAGCAATTAATTGTGACGCTGGGCAGCTCGCTCTTCACAATGCATCACGGAGGCTTCGCGCACAGAAATAAACATGGTACCTTACAGCCATTTTGCAGCGACAGCCGTTGCTCCCCTCTCTATGGCTAGAGTCTCGTTTTAGGGGCGAAGCTGCGTAGGGTGTGGGTCTGTCCCTCCTCTGTAATATGCAGTAGTAGTAGGTAGCCACGTCTACTTTTATGAAAAAAAAATTCCTAAAGTTGTGTCCGTAGCGCGGAATCGAACCAGGGACCCCTCGCTTCCGAACGCGCGGCGCTAACCACTACACCACGAAGCTCACATGGACACACGCACCACGATGACAATAAATACCCAACATTAACGAAAGACTGCGCGTTTCTAACGCGTTTGTCATAGCACGTTACGGCCCGTGTAAGAAGCTGGTGTAAGACGCTGTGGCCTCTCCGCCTTACCCCCGTATACATAAACGCTCCTCGACTTGACTTGCCACCGCCTTGGGCAGCGCGTTCGAAACGTGTTGAAGGCGGTGGCAAGTCAAGTCGAGGAGCGTTTATGAATACGGGGGTTATACTCTCTCAGCAGTCATGTGATGGCGTCGGCAAACGCGGTGCACGTTCCGGCATGTGTAAACAGCTGCGTAAGACGCTGTGGCCTCTCCCCCTTACTAGAGAGTACTGCACGTTTCTAACGCGTTTGTGCTAGCGTCCCCTTAAGCGGGAGATGGTGCAATTATATTGAAGGGCGCTGTTATAAAATAGGAATGACGTCACATATGGCACGTGTCATTGGTGGAAGTCAATCGTTCGATTTAGTGCGGCGAGACTGGGCGAATTACACGGAAGATTCACGGTTTACCGATGATTCCCTCCGGATCTTCGCCCACTCATCATCATTCACCCCGTGGATATGCGGTGTTTTTTTCGTTGGTAAAGCGGCGGCCTTAATAGCTTCAGTGAAGCGCCTGCGGTGAACAGCCATGCCGCAGCGATGCGCTGCCCTTCCCCTAATAGACGGGGAATGGTCAGATCATTGTCATGACTGACTTTATGCGTCATTATCGCATCGATTTTATCGACAATAGCATTGCAACGCCCCTGGCGACTTGTCACCGTATGAACTCCCTCGTGTGTGCGACCCTCTAGAATGTATCCGCTTGTAAGCTGTCGCCTCACTGTCGCCACTTACGGCAAAAAAGTGCAAAATCTAATAAGTTGTTCGATCTCCGTTTGCCATCAGAAATTTATAGCATTCAAAACGAAAAACCGATACTTTAAGAAATAAATTGTTCGTTATTTTATTTGTTGTATTTTAAAGTATTCGATTGAAGGAAAGTGTAGATGCATGAATGCACAGCATGTGCCCTGTTCGCATTCGACGGAGGATAGAAAGATAATGCTCGAAAGAGGAGGCACGCCCTTAACCCGCCCGAGAAAGGCGTGGCAAGCGACTCATGGCAAATGTGCAGATAGACAGCGGGACAGTCACGGTATTGCTAAATTGCGATAATACGTTGATAACAATACGCGGCGCTGGCGCGTTTCGTTGCGCAGTCTTCTGTGCTTGAAACGCCGCGCAGGGTGCGCTCATGTTGTCATACGCGGCTTTATCTCGACATTTTGTTTAGCCCGTTGTTCTTGCGCTTTCATTGCTATCTCCGTTCACTGACTGCCATCGAGCAAACTCGGGCAAAACTCGTGCGAACGAGAAACTCGGCACATCCTGCATAGCACCCATGGAGTGTGTATAGTTGCCAACACGACAAAAAATCAGTGGACGCACCGTCACCGCTCCGCCCAATGGACTTGGTTCTAGATCCAGGCGAGTGTTATGAATGCCGGTGCTGGTATGTGCGTTGTGTGTAGGCATACTATAAGCACACTGGCATTCCCAGTGAGCTGTTTCGTGTCCGCAAATACACGAACGGAACAGGCAGTAAACGTGAAATAACGTATTTTAAAGTTTCCTTGTGAACTGACTAATGCCGATGCTTCACTGTCGGCCCCAGCTCGTGCACCGTCGAGAAGCGAAGCTTGCAACACCACTGGGGCAATCCTAGGTACGCCGGTGTTGGTTAATTAACGCATGGCAACTGCCAGGGCACTGCTGTGTCTGCTGAACACTAGTGGTGTTGCATGCGGGGTGGTCGCAGGTCGCAACCGCGTATACTTAGTACACCGTATAAGGAGCTTAAGCGCAGCGCAAAACTTGACAGTTGCGAGCGAAACTGCCCAAATTTTTGCATGACCTATGAGGGGTCTCTCATAACTATTTTCAAGACATTCCTGGTTATGTTCGTCATTGTTGTGCATGTCAAATGGTTAACGGAAAGTACTAACGCTGATTATACAAAATTGTCAGCGCATGTACTGTTTACGCTGCATACTTTGACTCAACAGAAGTTGGAATGATCAAGCGGGATTAAAAAAGAAAAGAAGCAGACGTGAGTTTGTTGAACCTAATTTATTATCATCCACATGTCCTTTCAGCGTTCCCACATCCCCAAAGGTGAGTCATCTCGTTTTAGCGACAGGCTCTGCGTGTTTTTTGCTGCTCTGACGTGAAGTGTTGCTTTAATTGCCTTAGCAATTATTCGGGCACTCAACTCGAACTCGCGGCGCCACTTCCTTTACTGGTATAATGCCCCACCGACGTAGAGTCACCTTCGCATGGGTAAATATAACGCTGCCTAAACGGTCATTAGGGTTGATGCCACGGTCAACCTATTTCCCACTTATATTTGTAGTCATAAGTTCATACATTCATAAGTGAATCTATTAAGGTGACTGACTCTTCAGTAAGTCAATACTCCGCACAGATATCAGAGCTGACTTTTTTACTTCTCACATTTCACATTAGTGTATTACTCATAGCACTATGAAAATGCCAATGAACATCGGAAAATAGGACGTCAACAGCTGGAAGAAAGCCCACAACGAATCAAAATTTTGTAGCGATGACTATATCCAGTGAAGGAGCCCAATTAAATATTTATCTTTTACGTGAGACTGCTTATATTTGCTGTCTAATTAATGCGCGACCGCCAGAAAAGAGCTTGCTATAATAATAGGCCCGCATGCTGTAGGTGTGACTGACAGCATGCCAGGGTGAGTCTAAAATGATGGTGGCTTTATCACGTGCACGCAAGCGACGAAGAGCACCATCTTCGATCGCATGCAAGTCAGCATGTGGGAGGGAACTAGCGGAAGAGGGGGCCGTCCCACCACTGATTGAATATCACGTTGGATATAGTTTAGCAAGGTAGTGCGTTGAGAGATTTGGTGCATAGTAAACAAATGAATTGTAGCGAAAGGAAAAAGAAGGAAAACCAAGTAGGAGACTGAATAGGGCGCCAGGGGACAGGTTGGCGCCCTATCCTTTCTCCTACTTGGTTTTCCATCTTATTTTCCTTGCGCCGCAATTGATTTGTTCAGATATAGTTTCGGTTCTGCCAATAACGTTGACATGTTTCTGGTAGCCAATGAAAAAAGACGCAGTTTCGCCCGAAAGGTGAAGCATAACTTGCGATAGCTAATTAGTAGCGAGCTATACGGAGTAAGGATAGTAGTTTTATTGGCTATATAAAGTTAGACACATTCGCTTACTAACTGAATTAACAAGCATGGTGTTTAATTAACAAGCCCGCTCATGACTGTGGAACCAGAGGTTCGCAACGTCAGCAAGATAGAAGATGACCGTACGTAACTTCTTCGGGTCAGCAATCTTCCACGTCAGTCTCACCGGCTCCGCTAAAGACAGGAGGGTCCCGCTGCCGCTGGACGGCGCCGCAAATGATGGGAGCGGCGGATACTGCAGGCTGATTCTCGGTAGCCCCGAGCATGGTAGCGGCTGAAGCAGTCAGCAACGTTCGGCTGCGTAGTTCCAGGGTGAGGTCGGGGATTGCAGCACCTTCCACCAAATGTAGTAGGACGATTTATTTGACGACATTAACGTCTCGCACAATCGAGGTAGTCCACGAACGCTGATAGCGCGCACAGCTACAGACGCAAGAGCGCTTCTTCGTCCTCTTCTTCACTACACCTGTATTAAATTATACAGAGGCTCCAGACGTCTTCGCACCGTTGACGTAGCCGTACTGCGTCGCTATAAAAGGGGTGCTCATTGTTTGCGCCCCCAGGGTTTATGCATTTATTTATTTATTTACAATACCCCTAAGCGCCCGCATGCAAGGGTTCTACATGGCGGCCGGCTCGGGGAAACACAAGCTCATGCATAAGAAATACAGCACTAGTGTTCTAAATACAAGTAATAATACATTGTTTACAGCAGAAACGAATTAAATTTACCTGCGAATGAATGGAAGTTTCCCAAAATTCCGCAGTGACCCGGTATCCACTGGTAGATGATGTTGTGCCCCTTTTCGGTTGCGTGATGGTGAAGTAGTCGGATGTGTGCGACTAATTGTGCGTTAGGTCGGTGGTTGAAAGGGGACAGCAGGCACAGGAGAGCTGCCTTTGAGTCACAAAAGATGGACCAGGACTGTGATGATTTGGGACCAATAAATTACAGATCAGCATGGATAGCTGCGAGTTCTGCAGCCGTCGGTGATGTAATGTGAGACGTCTTGAATTGGATGGTGACAAATTTCACGGGAATTACTACTGCTCCGGCTGAAGTTTTGGATGAGACAGAACCGTCCAGGTAAACGTGGGTGCGTTCTCTGTGCTTTTCATGCATGAATGAAAGCACGGTTTGTTTGAGGGCGAATGAAGGTATCTCCGTTTTCTTTTTGATACCGGGAATTACAAGAAGGGCTTGGATTGTATGCAGGCACCACAGTGGTAGGTGTGGTCGTGATGCAGGCGTGAAGTTCGACGGTAAAGTTCCATGGCTGGCGGCAATAATCCTGCTAAACGCTGAACGAGGCCCAGCGGCAGGAAGGGAGGCGAGATGATGCGATGGAAGTCGGGCGAAGTGCCTGATGTGCATCCTTAAAGCGTCGACTTGAATGTACGTATTGATGGGGTGATTATGCGCGATGGCTATTGTTGCTGCCGTGGATGCACACCTGGGAAGGCCAAGACATATTCTGAGAGCTTGAGCTTGCACAGACTGGAGTGCACAGAGGTTGGTCTCGCCGGTCCCACTCAGTACATGCAAGCTGTAGCGTTGGAGACACAGGAAGAGTGCGTTATAGAGTTGGATCATCGCCCCTACAGATGCACCCCATGACTTTTCCGCGAGAAATCTGAGAACATGGGTTACCATGGCCAGCTTCTTTTTTAGGTAGGAGATATGAAGACTTCAGGAGAGGTCTCGATCGATTGTCACTCCTAGAAAACGGTGGGTCTTCTCGTAGATGATTGGCTGTCCATTAATTTTGACAACATACGGTCTCATTGTTTTGCGCGCGAAAACGACCATAGAGCACTTCTCTCATGACAACTCCAGACCTCCTACTCGAAGATAACCTGATGTAACTGTGGCCGCTTTTTGGAGTCTGGCGCGCAACTGGGGACGCGTAACTCCTGATGACCAAATGTATATATCGTCAGCATAGATCGGACACATGGACGGATTGCGGAAGGGAATGAACCAGGTCGATGAGCAATAGATTAAATAGAGTGGGGCTCAAGACTCCATCTTGCGGTACGCCACGGCAGGTGTTGTGATGTGATGTCACACCATCCTCTGTTTGCACAAAGATTGACCTCTCCTTCAAATAGCTGAGTATCCCTCGAAAAACAAGGCCACCCAGGCCGACATCGCCCAAAGCGTCCAGGATGGCTCGATGAGTTATGTTGTCATAAGCGCCTTTAACGTCCCGGAACATCGCCGCTGACAGTCTCTTCAGGGTTGTTTCGTGCTGAACCGACGAGACAAGATCTATGACGTTGTCTACAGAAGAACGTCCACGTCGGAAGCCTGCCATAGCGTCAGGGTATATCTCGTAGCGCTCTAGGTACCACTCCAGACGTGTAAGCACCATCCTCTCCATCACCTTTCCTAGACAACTGGCCAGAGCAATGCGACGATAAGATGTCCTCCATCACGACATCTTATCGTCCTCCATCACTCCATCTTTAAACTCTGCATTGGCGTTCCAGTTAATTTTGTGCTTCAATGCATAAAGCGACATTTTGCTAAGAATTCAACTGGAACGCCAATGCATTTTTCCGCAAAGTTCAGGAATTAACATCTCGAAACTGGTGTCATGCTGAGAATTAATTCCAAGTGTATCCGCCTTGCGAACTCCACGGCTACAATTTGTAAATTGCAATATGGGCCATCAGGTAATTAGTTAAAAACATAATTAGTGAATTTATGTTAATTAGTCGATTATGCATTTCAATTTTTTGTGCAAGCAATGTCCGCCTCTTCGAGTAGACCAGCTCATTAACTAGAATTGGGCTATCTGCCACAGGCAACCTTTAAGAATTTTTGAAAGTGTTCGCTGAAACACCCTGTATGACAGGGGTTTATGTGGGTGAAGGGAATCACAGAAAGTATTCCACCTTAGAGACTGCAGTAAGTTGATCCGACGCTGGATCTTCTTCTGTATGCGTCTCGACTCCCTTAAGTCGTAGATGGTCTTGGTGCGCCTGGTACCGTCGTTCAGCGCGACGGCGAATTGCTCGGAGGCATTCCAATTCCGCTTCGAATTCAGAAAATTTCGGTATAGGCCTAAAAACATTTGTGGCCTTTTGAGCAGCGTCATTAATTAGCTCCTCGGTGTTTCCAGGTACACAGTTCTGATAGTTTTGACACATCTGCTCCATGAGGAGCGTGTATTTCGGCCAGTCGATGCGTTGAACTCTGGTATAGTGTTACTTGCCAATGCCTTCAACCATAACATATGTTGGAACATGGTCACTACCATGCGTTTCGTTGTCCGGGAACCATTTCACACTGCTACTGAGGGGTCTTGAAACAAAAGTTAAGTCCAGGCAGCTGCTGTAAGTCAATCCCCGCAGAAAAATGGGACTTTCATCATTTAGGCAGAAGAGTTCATGGTTCGACGCGAAGGTTAGTACACGTCGTCCTCGGCAATCCATCTTTAAACTTCCCCACAGCGGATGATGCGCATTGAAATCGCCGGTAACAATCCATGGTCCAGTTGTCGCTTTTAAAATTGCACTTAGTCTTGCGTTGTTAAATCGCCTCGAAGGTGAAATGTAGGCACCTACGAGCGTGAGTGGGACGTTCTTGCATTTTACGGTCAAGCATGCGTACTGATTGTCGTCATCAGGCGCCACTGGGTGTAAAACATAAGTGAAATCACATCTGACATAAACGATGACTTTACTGCGGTCGCTACAGGTGCCAGACATGAAAGCTTCATATCCTGATAAACGGATCGCGCTGTCAATGTTTGGCTCACAAATAACGATTATTGGAAATTTGTTCTTAATAACAAAGGGAGGAAAGTCCGAAATGCGGGATTTAAGGCCACGGGCATTCCACTGGAAGGTAGACGCTTCCTTTACTTGTTTAAGGAATGAGTGCAGAGGAGCAGCCATGGTGCTTCTCAAGACTGGACAGTACCGGATTCAGCGCATCCAGTATCTGAAGCGCACCTCGAGCCGCCGGAGTGTGTATGGACGTGAGGAGTACACGGAACGTGTTCATAAGGGCCCTTATCATGGTGACAACTTGTTTGTCGTCTTCTTGGCGGCTGTCCGAAGGTGAAGCATGATTCGGCGAGCGTGCGTAATGTAGCTTCTCCGCTGGTTGGTCTAGCCTCGGCAACGGAGGCCACTCCTCGCGTGAGGCAATGACATTCGAGACTTTCTGCGTAGGATCCTCGCTGCTAGTATTGCTAGTTGTCTGTGGAAGTATGTGGACTGTCGGCGGACGCGGTGCATCCTTAGCAATAGCAGTAGGTTTCCTCGAAGATCTCCGGCGATGTGAACGCTGGCGTCACACCTTAGCGGCAGCCTCCCTGTGCGACGAACCATCCCTGACCATTTGCCTCAAGACTTTCATCTCCTTTTTCACATGTGGGCAATTCTTGGAAGATGCGTCGCACTTTTGGTTTTCTGCATGACAGGCCTCGGAGCTGTGTGACCCAGAGCATCATGAGCACACGGCTGTCTTTGTGCAAACTGCACTAACGTGGCCTATCCTTTGACACTTCCGGCACTGAAGCGGCTTTGGCACAAAAGGCTGCACTACTTGTCGAAAGTGACCGACCTTGACGTGTGATGGTAGGCTGTCTCCTTTGAGAGCTTCACGGAGTTCGATTTCCCTAGGCGACGGGCTTGCAATATGGCAATTCAATCTGTCGCCGGCTCGATGAGTATAGGTAGGTTGGCATCGTTTGTGGAATTGTCTACATCATACAAAACACCGACCGTAGAGGTAGGTTCATCTTGTTTGAAGCAGCGTACGTTGATGTTATCCAGCGCCTTGACGTTGCGCAAAACATCTAGCCCGCTGCGGTCTGCGACATCTATAGCGAGAATGTTCCTACGGGCGTTGATTCTAACATATTTGATCTGACCCGGAGCAAGGGCCTCGAGCGCCACATATGTAGCTTGTTGGTTGAGCCGGTTTATATTGTCCCTAACAGCCACAGGCACAAATAAAATTGTGTGCTCCGATGACTTTCGCGTCGGGATCACAGTAGCCTTACTTGTGGAAGGAGATGTCCTGATGAGTCTTCTCTTTGCTTTGCGCTTTGCTACGGCCACGAAGTCACTGTCATCCGAGGTCTCATCACTGGTCGCTGAGTAGATCAAAGTGTCCTCGCTGTCAGTGTCACTCGGGTGACTAGACCGCTTACTCGGCGCGGCCGCTGTTGACGAGGAAGGACCCAGCACCCCTCCAGGTGACTGCACATCCATCGCCGTATTTATGGGAGCGGCGTCTCCCACAAAGTAGCTTGGAATTCGCAGAGACAGAAAAGCCGCATTCCATACAACAAACACTTCGTCGTCATCGACGACGGCAGCTTCCAGAGCGCCAGCGAAGACGAATAGAGAGAAGGCCGCGTATCAGTACGATAATTTTACTAATACTTGAAGCAGTAAAAAAATAGTCTAGCATACCATTAGTGAGACGACGTCCTATAAACTATAAAGTGAGGCCATTCTATAATTAGGAAAGCTTTCACGGCACCTTAATAAAGAGTAATAAAGTGAATAAAAGCTAATATAACATACCTGTAGTCGCATTTCCATAATTGAGTACATGTGAGTCTCCCCGTGAGCGTTCATTCGCAGTTTGCAGTAATTGCCATGGCTGCTGACATTCTTAAAAGAAGTATTACATTACAAAATTGCAAGAAGTCGAGCCGACTAGTGGAGCACACTTTGGCTATATGAAATAGGCATGCACAGCAGGCGGAAATGCTGTGATGTTATGGGTTTGCTCTACAGGTTCAACAAAATTGGCACCACTTCTTTCAATTCAGACAAAGCCGAATGCACATAAAATAGGCAGCGAAAATTTCAAAGCACACCCAAGTGTATTTTTATTCTCTCTTTCTATGTTGCATACGTCCCTCTAAAAATCTATTCCGTGGAGACGTTATCTTTTTAAACTCATGTGACAGTGTAAAATGTTATCACCTTACAACTCCAGATGCAGTGTTAAATAGTATATATTTTATTAAAACTCTAAAAAAAGCTTCAATATTTCTGTCACCTTCAAAAATATGAAACTCAATGTCCCTGCAATAAATTTCAATAGATGCACCCCATTTTTTTACACGGTATTCCTGTGGAGTTAGAGCAGTAGTTAGACCAGTAGTTTGCCAACAACACTGAAGCCCGCCGGCTAGCATCGAGAACATAAATTAGGCATTACTTTGTAATTTTTGACGATGCCATCAACTTTCCCTACAGGTTGCTAGTTTGCCGCACGTTCAATACGCGACACCTTTGCTCCTACCCACCCTTCATCTCCCACACACTCCCAACTACTCAATACATCCGCAATGTACCATCACCGCCAATTTAGTGAGCATTGACACCCGACCTGAATGACTCCACATGCTCGTTTGCCCGCATGTTACACGTGAAATTAACTCCAGTTGCGATTACACTGCTTTGAAGAGCTATCTTTTATTGACGGCCCACAGTGAGTTTGTTATCGAAGAAGCGCAGCGTTTCTGTAGGCTTCAAAATAAAAAAAGGCTGAATAGGAGACTATGCATATCCATAGCACGTGCTAGATTTTGAATGCAGCATTTTAGGAAGCATGGCCCTCTTCCCAAAGAGCTGTCACGCTGCAATTGTTTGTGATAAAAGCTTAGGCCAGTCCTAATGCGGGACATACTATTAGGCAAGGCGGCCGACCAATTGCAAGTAGCCTCTAGGAACGAAAATATTTGTGAATTCGGACCCTGGGGACTATATGCTATACAACCTAATGCAATGCCTACAATTTTCTTTATTTTATGCAATGTGTGCTATCAGTGTTTGTGTTTGTGCACGCACAAGTCACAACTTCATTCTGATGCACGTCGGGACATCGTGTGACGATCTGGCCAAGTGGGCGGGGCCTGAGAATTTGTGACCAATGGCAGGCGGTAATGATGAAAAAACGCAAAAAAAGGAGAATCGCTTCATTGCTGGGCATGTAGCTGAGTAAAGCACTGTGGTCGAACTAATTTTATAGTAAGGTTACGCGTATAGTTAGCAGCACGGTGAAATTTAGAGGATTTATCTGACCTTCGAATGTCACTACTGCAACACGTGACTGCGTATTATTACCTCATCCACAGTTTTGCTGCCACACCAGCTTAAAGCTCGGGACGGGAACTACGTCATTGTCTTACCTTTCTTTCCGCCATGCCATAACAGAAATAATCAAGCCCTCGTCATGAGGCCCCCATCCCATCCACACCTTTATTCTCGCCATACTCCGAAATACAAAAAAAAGAAACTTCACCCACTGTTGGCGTTTTAGATAGAAGCAATTAATCCTGCAGCAATGGCCATTTGGAAGCCGTCCATCTTATCGAGCTTGCTATAACGTAGCGTTATTGATTACCTTCAAGCTAATTTATGTGCATTTCGTGACGAAGGCTTCTGCCAGCCATTTCAAATTACAATTGTCCACTGTCGACTGACTGCATGCGTTTCCTGCCTATATGTTGATATCATCGCCCCTTTCAAATGTCCTCCAGTGCGTTGCTTTCCTCTTGGCACTGCAATTTGGTTAACTGACTTGAACACTACTTTTCTGCTGTGCGCCTTGCATTACCTTCACTGTTCGCATAAATTATGCATATAGCCGAAGCAAGCAACGTTTCAGAATGATTATTACATATAATAAATGAACGCCATTTCAGCAATACGGTATGTCACTACCGTGCTTGAATGCTAATAATATTCCTATTGATAGCCATCATAAAACAGGTTCAGTCGTAAATTTTTTTCTGACGCAACACAAAGCAATACTGCAGCGGACAAAGACAATATTGTGCCGATCGCGAATAATAATAATTGACCGCAACGTGATCATAATGCTGTCCCACGAAGTCAGTCGAGAGGAGGAGTAATCGCTGAAGCCGGCTGATTTGTTTCGCCATTATTCCACCAGTGATTCAAGACACCTTATTAATACTTAAATAATTAATAAATAAGTACTTATTATTTATTAGGATCAACATATTAATTTATTAATTTATTTATTTATGCCCTCGAGCGATGTGCCTGCTTCCCATTTTTTCGACCATGTTCATACATCTGTGTAAACGCGTCTGCAGCCGGGGGTCAGCTCACTGCCACATATATTTTTTCAAGCCCGCCATGGAAATCTCAAGCTAGCCTTGTGACGGGTCGCTCGAAGTTACGAAAACAGGCCGTTGTGCGCCTACGAACGGCGTTCGGAACGAGGGACTACCGTACGGTATTCCACAAAGATGGCAGCCTTGAACATAGAGCGGTCATCGCGTGCAATAACTTTCGTTGGTGAGGCGGTTTGTCGGTCTTATGAGGATTGTGCGAAGGCTGTCAATAGATGTGCGTTGATTCGGTAGCTCACATTAGGCCTAATGGGCTCGACAGCGTGGCCATTGGTGTCGCCGTGACGGAAATTCGCAGCCAGCCGTTTTGATAACGGGCAGCAAACCGTCACGAAAAGCTTCTAGCTAAACAATTCGTACGTATCACTCATCGGTGATAGGTCGGGAAATCACCAATAAGTGTTACATTTACGGCCGTTGACGCGGCGTTCAAGCCCGTGGTCGACAAGCCGGCAACTACCACGAGCACGTGTTCCAAGTTTCGTCTGTGTGCTCGCATCTGGGTAGGAATCTCTGAACAGCGCGAATCTGTGTGCATAGATACTGAACTCGCGTATTTGATGTGATCAGCGTGCCTTGCAGTGTCTAATCCGCCCGACCTTCACGCTTGCATCCGTGGGTTCCACACGCGCTGCTCTTGTTGTTCCTTCTCATTCATGTAGCGTTAATCGTTTCAATTTGTTCAGTCGGCCTGGTAGAGCCTCGTACTGATAAAAATCGTGCGTCGTGGGAACGCTCGGCGTGTCAACGCACAGGCCAAAGCCGGGCAATTTACCTAAGGTAATCATTGGCTCTATAACGTAAAACAATTCCAAACTATTTTGATTCGAATTTCTGCAATCACCCTCCACCATTGGTCAAAACATTTTCGGGCCACTCCCAAATTCGCCTGTCTGTTACGCAACGTCACAAAAACCGCCATAGCTCCCTATCTGATATAAAGTTTGCACACTGATTATGCTTGATTAAACCGCACAAAAGAAAAAAAACATTCCTGATTTGACGCCTTCTCACCATCAGCCATCTGCTATTGGTCCAATGTTTTCTGGCGACGCCCACTACGCCTGTCTGTCATGCGACCCCACAAAAAGGCGAACTCACCACGTGAAAGTGACGTGCACGTGAAAAAAAAGCATTAATGTGCCGAACAAAAATTAAACTTTTTCTGAATAGCTACAGAGTGCCCCGTTCCGAAAGGAATAGAAGATGGCTGCCTGCCGATCGCTCAGGCCCTCGCTACTCGCACCTGCCGGTGAGCATGTATTTATTTGCGCATGATAAACATTTTTGCGTGACAGTAAAACGCTATCGAGGCCTTTCAGCATGCATACGACATCGCTCTGCCAGCTCTTCCTTGCTGAGGATCCGTTTTAGCGGCATTCTTATCGTTGCGTTGCACGCCGCCGCAACTTTCGACCAGTCACCGCAAGCTAAGTAAGGCGAAGCGGAGCGATCGGAGAAGCCGGCACCACCCTCTTCATGCGGTTGTCTATTTTTACTGTGCTGGCTCGGCACCATCGAAACCCTCTCCACTAGAGCATGCTCCTCGCCTCTTGTCAGCCAATCAGATAAGAAAAAACGCTGAGTGTAGACAATGTTATTGCTTTCGAAAGCCAACAAAGTGACCTCCTATAAACGAGGATAGTGTTTAATTGGGTTGTTCAGACAACGCTGCGGTTCACCGCCCGATGCTTGCGTCGGTGGTTACATGAATTTGATGTCAGGAGTTGGGAATCAAAACAGTCTGAATCATTTTACGTTATAGCGCCCCATATTTGAAAAATCGCATATTTGAGAAATCGAATATTGTATGCTTCAAAAGGACGGTACCCTGGGCAGGTTGGTAATCCATACTGAAACTGTTGACAGCACGAAGCTCCACAAATGACACAGAAAAGATCCACGGAATATCAACAGACAAATTTATTGAAAGCACAAATAAAAATAAGCGATGATGCACGTGACAAGAACCGAAAATGACGCACTTGGCAGGAAAGGCACACTTGGCAGGAAGGCACACTTGGCAGGAAATGACCACATCAGCCTATCATATCACATCAATCCCTAAAGAAAGTTGACAAGCTATTCTATCTCCGACTTATGGAGCAAAAGCGACGGACGTGCAACACGCGTGTCACCTGCCTTATCAATGAAGTAGGCTTCCCCGATCTCCCCGACTGATTTATCCCCGTACCTCGATAGTACTTTGGTTGTTGAAACCACTGGAGCGCAGCCGCAATTCTTGCAGTACAAGGCAAGACTCGAAGACGGCTGTCCCTTCAAGGAAGCCATGTGCTGCCTAAAGGCTCATTCACACTAGGCCGACACGACACTGATATTGTTCTGCCGACTGTTGGCGACAGCATTTTCCTTGCTGTAAACTGTTGCCGCTAACCGCCGGCAGACCAAAATTGGTGTCGTGTCGGCCTGTGTGAGTGAGCCTTAAGGCGACTATGTGCTTAGCAGCTATGGTTTTGAGCTGCTAAGCACGAGGTCGCCGGAACATATCCCGGCCGCTGCGGCCGCATTTCAATGGGAGCGAAATAATAATAATAATAATAATAATAATAATAATAATAATAATAATAATAATAATAATAATAATAATAATAATAATAATAATAATGAATATTCGCATCAAAACAGATACATGATGCTGGAGACCAGTGGAAAAGCTGGCGACATAGACATCTTGACGAAGCCACAGGCCCCCATAAAAAGCGGCTGCAGAGCTACGTGATGTCATATACATAAATTGCAGTGAGCTTACAGAAAGTTCTTAATGCAAAGTACATATCGAATCCCGACAGTTTTAGGGGGAAAAAAGACGGTTTAGGCAAAAAACGCCATTGTCCCGTGTATTGGGGGCACGTTAAAGATCCCCTAGTGGTCAATATTAATCCGGAGTCCCCCACTACGGCGTCCCTCATAATCAAATCGTGGTTTTGGCACGTAAAGCTTACGTGTAACAAGTGAACATGTGAGTCAGCTAATGATCACAAGGACCTACCTTGATGACTAAATGGGTTTGTAAAAAATGGTCGCAATTGTTCTTGAGGGTCCTCTAAAGTACCCGTGAAGCGGAAATAAATCCCGAGGAAACTTGAGAAGTGAAATTTTTTACCGAAGAATATAGCGTGGTTTGAAACTGCTTCTGCACGATTTTTATAGTGGCGGAGCCCGTGAATGCTGCACAACCGTCTAAAAGTTTATGCAAGGATATATCATGCAATGCTACTTATACAACCCTATATATTCATCGTCATCATTGTCATAATTATGATGAGCCTATTTCTTTAGGTCCACTGCCAGACAAAGGCCCCTCCCATCGACCTCCAATTAAGCTTGTCGTGCACTAGGTGATTCCAACTCTCGCCTGCAAATTTAATAGTTTTTTATCCCACCTATAAAGTGTGTTCAAGCTTACACTAGCGAAGCTGTGAAAGTGAAAAAAAAATTTAGGCCCGAATGTAGGACGAAGCTACAAAGGAAACCCATACGAATTTCTCAGAGAGAATGCTTTGCAGTTGAGGAAATATTTGTCCTCGTCCGCGATACGAACCCGGAACCAACGCTTTTCCTGAGCGGTCGCTCAACCATCTGAGTTATCGATCAGACTAGCACACCTCCAGCGCGAGGGTGAATTAATTAATCGACAACTGGAAGCACAGACTCACAAATTATGATGAGAAATCAGCCAAGCTGTTCAACGAAAAAACAAAGAAATATAAGAAAAACATGGTGAAAAATGCAATAATAAAACTTCTTGTGTTCGGTCGTCAGCGGTATGATAATCAAATACCCTAAATCATAAAATTGTATCACGCACCGCGCTTCTAAATATATTTTTTTTCGTTGAACAGCGTGGCCAACGTTAGCTGAGGTGCTCAATATTCGTTCCCATGAAAAGAAGAGCACGCATCAACGCAGAACACGGCGCGAGATGCTCAAGTGGGCAGCAAGTGGCCTGCATTTATACAAATTCACCACATGTCTTATCCTCACCACAAACATGAAAGGAGTTACATTGCAGGCACCAAATATTCGTTGGGTACATAAAACTCGACATCCGCAGCCTCATCTGGGAAGCACAGTTCTTCAAATATATGTGCCAATTACCGACTGGATTGATTAGTGGACTTACACATCGCCATTTTCTTGGCCATATGCCCTGTATATAGGTAAAAACTAATTTAATTGATTAATAAAGTTTTACTGTGCCAAAACCACCATCTGATTATGAGGCACGCCGTAGAGGTGGACTCCGGAATAATTTGGACCACTTGGGGTTCTTTAATGTGCACCTAAATCTAAGTACACGGCTGTTTACTGCATTTCACCCCCATCAAAATGCGGCCACCATGTCCACGATTCCATCCCGTGACCTTGTGCCTAGCAGCCCAACACCTTAACCCCTAAGTATCCACTGCGGGTCATGCATATAATTGTGTGATGTTCCTGTTTGTACATAAGCCCATATGTGATGTACGAGTACATCATAAATCTGTGTTCTTAACAATTCCTTTACGACTAAATGGCGCTGCAATAGTCATTATTTTGTAAGGCACATAGGGCAACCACAAACTAGTTTAATTGCTGTGTAATACGCTGTCTTCAAAGTGATAATGAGAATATTACACATACAAACCCCTTTACGCTTTCTATGCTTACGTGTAACAACTGCATGTCAGAGACTTCATGTGCTAATTTTGTCATGCAAGAAATAATTTGTCCCACAAATATATGCACTGTAATTCTCACAACGTATACAACTTTGAAGGAAGGCTAACGAACAAATCTTATGTGAGGAATATTTATCAGTCATAAATCTTGTATTTTTCAGGACTATTCCTTGGTTTAATAACGTGAAGATGTTCACTGCCATGGAAATAAATAAATAAGAAGCTTTTCGATTCTTAGGCTTGTGTAGAAGCATAAAGGTGATATCTCACTGTCCCTTCGTAGGCGTCACCATATTTACGAACTCCTCATCTTTGCGTCACTTTCTGATTAGATAAAATCATCTCAACAAGACTGGCTGAGTGATACAACCTTTTGAAATAAATTGCATTCAGTTTCGTAGACAGGTTTTGAAAACACGGAAGTCTATTACTTCATGGGAAGCTTGAAGATAGGGTCGACAGTCATCTCTCGTTTTTGATCTTGCGCTGACGTACTCTTTCAGCATTGTTGGAATTATGTTTCCGGTGTCATACACAGGTACGTCAATAATTTAGCGTAACCTGTATTGTTTGTTAAGTGTAGTTTTAAATCTTCCAAATAATCCCTTATGATTGGCCCCATATAACTCGTATAGCTTACTCATACGAGTATCAGATGAATGCCTGGTAAAGTACGTGCGAAATATATCACCCTTGCCTGGTTTCGGTGGCTCAATATATACAGGGTGATCAAAGTTAAGTAGACAGTTTTTTTTTAATTAGGTGTTGAGACGTACGTGAAGGCCACCTCTACACTAGGGTTATGTAGCGAGGGGGACACAAAGTGAGATTATAATTATCGTTGTTAGCAGTGCAATTAACAAAAATTGAATAAATAACTATTGACTGGCAGCAGTAAGCAGGCACGTTTGTGTTGAAAAGTCAGAGGCAGTCGTATTTCTAAATAGTTCCACTTGGCAGAATTCTTCTAGCGTATCCGTGCTTTAAGATATCGATCTGCGAAGTTTAATTGCCGTTCGCATGATTACGCATGCTAGACAGTGACGACCGGCGCAAAGCTCCTCCCTTATGTGACGCGCCTTTTGCGTACGGCGTTTAGTCTGACAACGGGGAGGAGACATAGGCAAAAGTTATAACTGCCCCCTTTTACTCTCGGCTGGCGCAATCGCAAAGCGCAGAAGTCGGAACCGCTATCAAAACACGGAACACTGCAGCCTGTAGCGATGGTAGGTTCTGTTATACCGAGATAAGGCAGGAGATTTGAGCCGGTCGTCACTGTCTTGCATGCGTAATCATGCGAACGGCAAATAAACTTCGCAGTTCGATATCTCAAAGCATGGATACGCTAGAAGAATTCTACCAAAGTGAAAGTCTGAAGAAACATGACTGCCCCTAACTTCTAAATACAAACGTGCCTGCTTAGTGCGGCCAGTCAAAAGTTAATTATTCAATTTTTGTTAACTGAACTGTTAACAGCGAGAATTGCCATCGCAATTTGTATCCTCCTCGCCACATAACCCTACTGTATATGTAGAGGGGTTCTCCGCGTACATGTGAGCGATTAATTAAAAACCTGTCAACTTAACTTTGATCACACTGTATATACTACAGTGCCTGCATACATTATGGATCTTCAGAGATGAATTCCAGACATTTTAAATTAGAGCACTACATTAGGGTTACGAGGTATGTTTCCTGTATTCAATTTCATGCCCCCAAGTACTCGTATATCTTTAACTGATTGAATGCAGTACGGCGATTGATCGTTCGTTCGCAAATAAAAGTTCCCTTTTCCCTGTTTGTTGACGCTGTTATAGCCCATCTCTTGAGAGCACCACCAGTCTTGTTCCTCTCCGTCTCCAACGAGTCCTACCCAGTCGCTCCCGCATGGGAAGGCTGTGAACAAGCACTTTGAATTTATTGACTCCAGGAATAATTCCCGCGCTCTTGAATGGCTGCAGCCGAGGTCAACTGCATGGAAGAAAGAAAATGTATCACATTATAGTATGATATTGTATCTGCTCGATTTACCATCTTTTTGTGAACCTCTAAAGGTAGAAGAATCCAGTTAACACCGTGCGATGCGTTTGACAGAGGGACCACAATTCGGAGACGTGAGATTTTGTGGTTCAAGGTATAATCCATCGCTCAGCCTCATGATGTCAGTGAATTGTCACGATTCTTAGCAACCGGCCTCTAATTAAGTGTAAAGCCTACAACCGTGAAGAACTTGAAAAGTCTCGTCCCCTCGGCCTATGGCCAGAAAGTCTGCGCAAAATAACTTGCTACACGCGCCAAACGTTGCTATCTCAACCGACTCCGTCGCGACGATGATGGCTGGATTTTTATGTCCACAACATCGTTCACCGATAGTTATACATATTGACGGAAGTTCGTACTTTTACATTCGTCTGGTTAGGTCGCTTTGACCACATAGCATTCTGCGTGTTATCGCCCTCCGCCTACGTGTGCTTCCTGTATCGATGACCTCCAAGGAGGAGCCAGGCGCCACAGCTAATCAGCCCTTGAGCTGCAGAAGAAATGGACATGTCCACTGCGTGGACACTCACAGAACACCAATTTAACTATATTTCAATCAGTCTTACACTTGTTGAGATGGAAGTAAATCTCCGGGACAATCAAACTCTGCTTTTCTGTCGCGGATGCTTACATTGAGACGAGTTTAAGGCCCATTAGAACCTGGAAATGTCAACCAGCCGGATGTTATTCAGTTTTGGCACCCAATGATTTTTTGGTGCTGTAGTTACATTGGAAAAGGCTCTTTATGTTGCGCATTATTATTTCAAATGATACGATGGTGTACTTTATAAAGTCGCTGGGCCTTTTCCGGAGCAAGAGCGGATGCAGCCGTCACAAGGTATTTCAAATGATAGAACTTCTCAAAACAGGAAGGTTTACCTTTAATGGGCCAATTAAATTTATGTAGGCCTGCTTAGCCTTCGATGGCAAAAGTACCATTGTAGTGGCCACTATAGTTACTTTATGTGGTGTTCATACTACTCAAGTCTGTGACATACGATTTCGGCAGGTAACAGGGAAGAGATTAGCAGTTTCTTTGCCGGAAGCACACCATGATAATATAATAATTGGTACAGATGAACGTGTGATATTTTAGACGAATGTAGGCATGCAAGAACAATTAAGAGTTTAAGCCCTTGCTTCAATGGCGGTTGAAACATTCAATACAATGTTGGCCGTTTTTGCGATAACAGTCGATTTGTCGCAGTAAAATCCTGTTATGATTTCTCGTTCAATTTTTGTTAGATATTTCTGAGCTTTCATGAGACGGAGCCCACTACCACTGTTGTCCTAAGGTGAGTTGCCTTATTTTTTATGCCATAGCTTATCTTGCCTACAGAATGAAATATGCTATATACATCATCTTTGCCGTTTTCTGCTTTTTTTTTTTTACTTTGCAATCTGCAATGAAATTGTGTGTAGAAGATCCCTATTCCCAGATGTCTCATGAAATAATTTTTTTTTCATTGAACTGAATTTACTGCAGCATGTTCGCTTTTATTGAAAATGAGCACTGGAGTATTCTTGTTTTTTTCGGCAGCAAAGCAGTCCGCAGTAAAAATGCCAATGTCGATGTTATCATGATTGTATTTATACGTGGAACCGTCTGTGAATTTTTTTTCAGTCAGCAGACAAATATTTCGCAGAACTATTGGTAAAAAAAGAACCCCATACATGCGTTGAGAGCAGGCCAGCCACTTTAGTATACACATATGCCTAGCATATTCTATAAAGTACATGTGCAAACATGCTCATGTGACGCTACATACATGCAATGTATATTGACATAGTATGTACTTGTTTATCCTTTTTTTCTGGGACCTCATTTCACCCGATAACTTAATGTTATCGGCAATCGCAAGACGCGATTTCATGATTTGGAACTTACTCGAATGTTATCGCTATTTTATCTTTGTAGTCAGATTGTGTGCCCGTCGCTAATAGTGTTGTACTATTGGGAGGGTATACGAGAACTAGCGATTACGGTAGAACCTTCCACGAGTCATGCATAAAAGCAGATGCACTTTATCTGCAGATCAGATTTCGGCAATAGACAACTGCGCTCATCGCCTTCGTTGCGCTTGAGTGTTACTTGCTTTTCTAGGCACAGGTTCACCTAATACAATTTTACTGTTTTGAAGAAACTCCTATTTTTCTTCTTCAATTATTTAAGAATGAAAATCATGCTCCACTTTCATAAGTACACTGGGCGCTAATAAGTTAAATACCAGACACACTTGAGGAGTACGATTGCATTCGGCTTCCCGAAAACAAACTCATCCCGTTGTTGCACTTCTGTGCTGCTTAACTCTTGCGATGCGTATTTTTAGGCTACTAATTCAACATATACGGGCTTCTGTTTAGCAGGCACCCCTTAATTCCTGAAAAAAAAATATCACCGCCTTTTCCATTCCGTGAAGATGGGCGAGCAGCGAAGCTGCCAACGGCACTATTTGTGGGGGATGGGAAGCGTCCTCGCCCACGGGTGACGGCGTTCTCATTGCGTTGCAGGCGACGGGACGGTGTCGGCGTCCACGGTCGATGGCGTTCCTAGCGCGTTCCTCACGCTATTCTACGACGTTCCCAGACAAGAGTCCAGGACCAAAGCTTAGTTTATACAACCAACGCTACCGCAAACTCCTCTCCCACCCCACTCCTCCGTTGACCTACTTCTCTCGTACACCGGCATTGGTTGGCGCGCCTCAAGCTGTCGCCCTCCAAAGCGAGTATTTTATGACGCGACTTACGTCAACGCCCTACACCTTCTCCTTGTCATCTGTGCCCCCCCCCCCCAAAGCATTCCCACCGGATTAAGCTCTTCTTTTCCTCTCCTCTGCCACTAAGTCACGTGGGCTTTAACGAGTGGACCACGGCCCAGAGTCCGCGGTAACAGAGTTGCTGAAAAAAACACGTGTCTAAAGTTTGTTTTCTAACTCGGATGCCGCAGCGCAACAAAGTGATGTTGTACGCATTGGGCAATGGGTACAAACCGATCAATCCCAAATTACACACTTGCAATCTTCTATCATGAGAGGCAGCACCCCGGTTGCCTTTTTCAGCGAAGCATGTATACGCTGGCCTGCGCTGGCGATGTAAAGCTAAAAAAAAAATTCAGAGCCCTTTCACTCCGTGAAGATGGTCGAACAGCGAAGCTGTGTTAGTTACACTTCTTCTGTATGTTTTGATTATGAGTGTTACGAGTGTTACATATACGTGTGTTGCAGGTGACGCAATTGAGTAAACACAATTAAACACTGATCTGCTACACGAACTTATATTGAAGCGTTGCGAGGCGAGATGAGGCAGCGACTTCCGACGCTACTCGACGAGTATCCAGTTCTTTGGTCGTATCCTGTGGAGCCGCCGCCAGAGGCATCGGCTGCAGCCACGGACACCGCGAGCGCTCGGCACAAACTCGGGGAAACGCGGATGGTGTCGGCAGCAGCTCTGGGCGTCAAGTGCGCGTTATCCGAAAAGGCGCGCCGCACACAAACACCTTTTTTATTGCGATAGCAATTATATGGACACTCAAAAGCAGATTTCTGCCGTCGGCGTCGGCGTCGCCGTCGCCGTCGCCGTCGCCGTGAGGTTCCGTATGACGTCATTTGGAGAAGAAATCGTCGCCGCGCGCCGAACGCTGTATGTGCGAGTGAAAGGGCGCGAGGGGCGCGTCTTTCACGGGGAGTGAACGCATGGCGGAGAACAAACGCGCGTTCTGCGCCGTGCTCGCTTAAGGGCTGCAAAAGTAGGCGTCTCTGTTCTCCTTCACAATCACCATGTATGTAGAGCAAACGCGCCTTCTTTCGACGAGAGAGAGGACGTGGGGGAGGGGGAGGGAAGTGTGGCGACGTTTAGCTGCGGCACCAAGTGCCTATTTATATCACAGGCTCCGGCAACAGTCACCAACGCCGCACGCATTTTGAGCGAACGCGGGCAAAACGCCGATGGCGTCTTCAACAGTTCTGCGTGTTGCCGATGTTGCTGCATGTCCAAGTTTATACAGCTGATAAAGCTAATATCATTACTCCGTATAGCTCTCTACAAGTTTGCTATCGCAATTGATGCTTCGCCTTTCAGGTGAAACTGCGACAACTTTTTATACCCATCGCCTTTCTTCTTCGAGCCCAGCGCCGACTCTCATTGGTCGCTTCCTTCCACGGCGCGCCTCTCCTTCTGGGCTGGTAACGTGACCTGCCCTCCCCTGGCACTGCTCTTATCCTCTCCTAGTCACGTGACCTGCATGACACCGCCAGACGGACAGACGGCGAATACTGCACTTACAACAGCTTCGCTGTTAAAAACCAGCTGCTCTCAGAGTTGCACAGGTGATCGGCACGCGCTCGTGCTACTTCTCCCGAGCTCGTCATCTTCTTCTGCTTCCAGAGCTGGCTGCGTTGGCGCTATTTATTCCAATGTAGACTTTCACTTCTCTTCTGTCGTCGTAATGGGAGGCCGCGTTTACGGTGGTATGAGCTATTGCTTAAGGGGGTATGAGCAATTCATGAACTGACGACGTGCCCTAACGTGTTTGAGCAACACCGCCGTGAATACGCTCGGGAAAGGGCTCGTTGTCCATGGACTAATTCTAGCGTGCACGCTTCGGAAGCCCAGGCGAAACGTCAGCGAAGAGCCGCGGACCCCAGGTTGAGGGAGCGCGATGCTGAGGCCAAACGTCAGCGTCGTCTAACCTCTAGGAACCCCACAACGGTGGTGCACGCCTCGGCAACGCTAGCGCCAACTTCCACGGTACGACGGCAAGGTTTCATCGCGAGTTTCTCAACCGCAAACTTCGAAGCCAGCTGCAGTGCGTGTGACCGGTTGCGGTTCGAGCACAACGTGGTACTGGTTTGTGCAATTTGTTCAGAGGAACACCGAAGAAACAGACGACCCAAGCTTCGCTTACACCAATTTCCTCGACAGGGGAAGGGCTGCAAATTGTTTTATTCAGTATTTGGGCCATTACTTTGAGACTCAGAGCATGACCCCTATTTGGTGCGCTGCTATAGTTAACCGCTATCACATCAGTCTCCTAAACAATTTGTTCGACGGCTGGTTTCAAACACGGGTTGCTCAGCATGGCTGCCCGATTCTCAACCTATTAGGGCAACTTGCAAACGCGCTGTTGAACCCACTTGCTCAAGCCGCTGAACACGCTCACCAGGTTCAATCTAGCAAGCCACCACCTTTGACTCTTGGCATGAGAGTCGCGTGGCGTGGCATACTATTCTGACAAAAGTGAGAATTCACTTTGTCCTAGTCGACAATGAAGATTGAAGTTCAACGCCTGAGAAATATGGTGATGTTATCGCGCTTTAATTTTTTTAAGTCAAATATGGTGAACCACCATTTTACATGCAAACGCAGGCTATGGTCAAACGACAGTGCAGCCCGTTGCCCTCTAAATGACCGTTCCCATGATTATTGAGACCGTTCCCGTTGCAATTGTGGAGGGCTCGGGATTAATTTTGACCGCCTGGGGTTCTTCAAGATGCACTACAACGCAAGCACATATGCGTTTTTCACTTCTCTTCTGCCGTCGTAATGGGGATGCCGTGTTTACGGGAGTATGAGCCATTGATAAAGGGGCTATGAGCAATTCATTGTCTTACGTGACGGACAGATTTAATTTTGAAGCAATTTTATTTCGAAGAATCGTAAGCGGCACTGGCGGCCGAATGCTGCTAACCACACCGCCGAGCAAACTCAAGACATCGAACGCAAGCGACAACGGTGGACTGCGAGCATACCGTCAGTGACGTCGTTGTCTCCGTCGCAGCCGAACGTGTGTGTAACCTCATAATTCAGAAATACTTTATTGAACCCTCGGGATTAACCCAATGATTACCGCCATAACCGCACGTTCCAGCTTCGCTGGTTAACCATCTTCACGGAGTGGAAGGGCCGACGAATTTTTTCAGTTAATATGCAGTAGTCGCCCCAATTTATGGTTCATTTCTAACCTCTAAGAAATTGCTGCAAGCACGCTTCACGTGTCACATGTGGACATTGACACAAAGTCGACGCTGTCGCTCAATGAGGATGAAATTACTTCTCTGATGGTTGGTTTCGAACCCACTTCCTACAGAACAGAAGCCCGATTATCTAACCACTAGGTCAGAAAAGAATGCTTTAAAAAACGGAAGAAAACAACTTCACGAGTGGCTCCGAGCACGCCAACGCTTTAAGAGGCTTAGTGCATTAGCCACGTCGCATAGCGATGCCTAATTCTAAAAACTGAACATAACCCATGTAGAAGTTTATTGCAAGCCACGTCTTCAGTATGGTTGCCTCACGACGCCACGATGGCTGAGTGGCTGTATTGCAGCGCTGCTTCGACAGTAGGTAATAGCGTCAATTACAGTACACTCAGGCTGTATTCATATGAAGTCGTATTGCAAAATCACTGGAGCGAAGTGCTCCGAGTGCACAATGCAGCGCCTGGGCAGGTGAAAATATTGCGGAATGTGCCAGTACGGTTTCCCTTATAACTTACTGTGCAGTGAACTGTAGTTCCCAATAGGGTCTGCCACAAGTAGCTGCACGTAGTGGCGATATGGCCTTTACAGAACATACACATGCATTCATTCACCGCCCAGAAGAGGGAGCCCACTAAGGTAAAAGGGAATTTTAAGTGCTCTTCGGTAACTATAGCAAGAATGTGCCAAGAGACTGACATTCGTTGACCAGCGTAAACCGCGCTGCATACGTACGAAAGAGCAAGTATTCAATGAGCCACGTGTAACGTAAAAAAGAAGAAACAACGTTCGGCAAAATACATTATGTACTTCGGCGCCTATAAGTTCTTGGTGCGTACGTACTCCAGTTCTTCAGACTGCCAAGATGTCTGCACGCCAGGCTAAAGCTGGACATGTTCACCATCGCAAATATAATACAACTTGCGCCACTATATATAAAATGTTCACTGTAACTCCTCCTGAATGACTTGGCTAGTTCATACATTCATTCATTCGCAGTTCATTATTGATTCACATTCTTCTTCAAGCATTTATAATAGCATATCATTGCTTCTTACCCCCACAGCCTGGTTGGTAGCTGCCACCATTCGGGTAGAAGTCAACATGCCCTATCGGCCCCTTAATACCAAGCTTCAGATTATATAAATATCCTGCGTTGGTGTGTATGACGTCCACAAAGTTCGCATCGTTCTTCGACAAGGCCACCTTCGAGATGTCAAACAAAGGCCCAGCCGGGTCAAGACCTAGAAGAAAAATATTCTCGCTTATGTGTCGTCTACCGTATCGCCGAAAACATATATATTTATAAACTATTCTATTATGAAGATTACTATAATCGGCATAAAGGTAAATGGTCATTGCGGCGCTCTACAAATTATGTGTCTTAACAGCCTGTACATACAGAGATCTCGAGCGTGCAACCCGAGTAAGGAAAGTTTATTTAAGGATTATTAAGTAGTAGGCACAACGTAAGTACCCCGCAAAGCAATACAATGCAGAGACATTCATGTTTTTTTGCCTTGTTGTTAATCAAGAACATTTTAAATTGAGCTTTTGTAGTCGAGGAAACTGTTAAACGCTTTTAAAAGCAGAAAGAAAACTACTTAGAAAGCAGTACTTCATAACGTTTACTTTGTTATAGCAATAAAGCAGGTGGGGCTGTTGCCTTCGTGTACTGCTATATTTGTGTAAAACCCACAAAAAGGCTCTATTCGGAAAAGGGTACCTGACATCGTAGAATTTATTATAATAAGTCAATTTGTACAATTGTCCATCGTGACCTTCAAGCAGCTCTTTACTAACGTCTGAAGAAGCACTTCCTTAATGGTAGTCTTCTAAGCAAATAACGTGACCAAAGAAATTACTTATGTAAACAGGTCCGCAACATGAGAAACCGAAATATTCAGGTTTGGCTACAACCCAGCGCTTATCTTGAGAAGTTGGCTTATTTCATTCTAGTGGCAGTCTCGTCAATTTGCAAACTGCGTTCCTTGTATATTAAATTTATCTTTCATCATCATCCTCATCAGCCTTTATTTATGTCCACTGCAGGACGAAGGCCTCTCCCTGCGATCTCCAATTACCCCTGTCTTGCGCTAGCTGATTCCAACTTGCGCCTGCGAACTTCCTAACTTCATCACTCAACCTAGTTTTCTGCCAGTCCTTGATTGCGCTTCCCTTCCCTTGGTATCCATTCTATAACTCTAATGGTTCACCGGTTATCCATCCTACGCATTAAATGGCCTTCCCAGCTGCATTTTTCCCTCTTAACTTCAACTAGATTATCGGCTTTCCCCGTTTGCTCTCTGATCCACACCACTCTCTTCCGGGCTCTTAGGCTAACATTTAGGCCTTACTTAGGCCTAACATTTTTCGTTTGATCCCTCTTTGTGCAGTCCTTAATTCGCTCTCGGATACTCTTTGTTAACCTCCACGTTTATGCCCCATATCTTAGCCCCGGTAGATTGCAATGATTCTACACATTTCTTTTCAACGACAGTGGTAAGCTCCCAGTCAGGATTTGTTAATGCCAGCCGTATGCACTTCAACCCTATTTTATTCTTCTTTAAATTTCATTCTCATGAGAACAAAATTTCTCAATTATGAGGTTACAAACGACGTCACTGACGGTATACCCGCAGTCCACCGTTGTCGCTTGTGTTGTATAACCCGAGTTTACTCGGCGGAGTGGCTAGCGGCATTCGCGCGCCATTGCCGCGTGCGATTCTTCGAAATTAAGTTGCTTCAAAATTAAATCTGTTCGTCACGTAAGACGGCTCGCACCCCCGTTAACACAGCCTCCCAATTGACAATTTTCGCGGAACAGTTTGCTCTAGAGAAACGAGATGGCGCGTACGGCGGTGCGCCATACGTTGCCTCAGCGACAGCGCACGAAAACGAAACCATTACCACTTCTCCTTGCTTCTGTGCGATCAGCTTCCGGAAATGCAACTGAATTTTTGCTAACGCACTGTGCTCCATTCATGCTGGTTTTATTCATGTGGATTGAAGACGCGTGCAGTAGTTCGCTGCAAAAATAGTGAGTGGCATATTGACACGCGTGCTCTATAGGCCAACGACGACGACGATGGGGGCATTAACGGACTCCGTCTAGTGGGTAAGTGGAATTCTTAGAGGAAGAAGACGTGTCTCTGTTCTGTTTTTGTTGGAACAGGTCGTCCTGTGCTGTTCTTGAAGAACGTCTCCCTGTCTTCTGTTCGCGTTGTACCGCAACACTGGTGGAGGTGCGGGGTATTGACAGCGCCTGATGCCCCGGACTCTTTCTGGGAGTCGTTCATCTAGCCCGGACGCATTGGCACCAGTTACGACACCCGTGCATCGCTTCAGTCGTCGACTGCTAGGCCTTGCCCCGGAGTTCTCCCCTCTTCAACCACCTCACAGGAGCTCCACACATTGGCAATGGCCGAAACCAGCCCACCGCAAGCACCCCAAAGCAGCTGGTCTCCCAGCCCGCAACAGGTAACCGTTCTTCATCCGCTGGTCCCCGATCGCTATCGCGGTGCAGCCTTCGAAGACATTGAAGACTGGCTTGACAAGTATGACCGCGTCGCACAGATTAACCAGTGGACAGAGCAGCAGAAGCTCTCTTACGTCTATTTCGCGCTTGACGACAGTGGCCGTACTTGGTACGAGAACCGCGAAGCTGGTTTAACGACATGGAATGACTTTCGGCAGAAAATCACAGATAATTTTGCAAGTGCCGACCGACGCGACCGCGCCCAGCAGTTGATGGAGCTACGGGTGCAACAACCCAATGAGTCGGTCACAATGTTTGCCGAAGTCATGGCCCGTCTCTTTCGTACAGCCGACCCGAACATGACCGAGGACAGAAAGCTGCGCTACCTCATACGAGGCGTAAAAGAGCAGTTGTTCGCTGGGCTTGTACGAAATCCTCCAGTCACCGTCGCTGATTTTATCAAAGAGGCTGCGGCTATTGAGCGCGCTCTTCATCAACGGTGCAGGCAGTACGATCGACTGTCCAACAGCACCGCAATCAATGCCGCCGCATTGACTCCACAGTATCAGAGCTCCTTGCTGGAAATGATCAGAGAGCTCGTCAGAGAAGAACTTCACAGAATTATGACACCGACAGTGGATAGACCCGTCGCTTCAATGCGTTCCCGGCTGCCGATCTTCAAGACCAACCGCGTCCCGTGAGTTACGCCGCCGCCGTCCGATGTCCCCAACCCGCTACAGCCGACACCGCCGTACCACAAGTCTCCGACATCCGCTCCTTGATCGCCGCCACAAGAGGAGGCTTTGAGGCACGTACCCGTGATGCCGATGCAGTCATACCGCCAGCCGTCATTCGCCGCGCCGTGGACCACGCCGCAAAATGACCCTACGAGACGGCCACAATATCGGAGATCCGACACGTGGTGCACCGCCGATAACTGCCCTCTCTGTTTTAACTGCGGGGGTGCCGGCTATATTTCGTGCCATTGCTGGCATCGCGACTCATCATTTCGACCTCTTCGTCCATGGTCTTATGTTGGACGCGCAAATGACGACTCCATGCTACGCCGCGACGACGCTGCTTTTCCTCCCATAGCACACCCGAATCAAGCATCTGCACCCAATGATCTAACTGATTTCGGCCGTCGGTCACGCTCTCCAACCCCTCCACGCGAGATGCCTGCTGGACACACTTTTGCTGACGTTCAAAGACGAAGGTCGCCCAGTCCCCGCCGGGAAAACTGAAGGCGGCGACCACTGGGGGTAAGGTTGCAAGCCCGCCGCAAGACCATAAAAAGCCCCCAACTCTCCCGCTGCAGAACGCCGAGAAGCCGATAAGCACTGACCACGAAGAAATTGTGAGCGCCGACCTTGATATTTTCGTGGATGGACAGCCGGTGACAGCGTTAGTGAACACTGGTGCCGACTTCTCTATAATGAGTCGGGAACTCGCCCTCCGCCTGAAGAAAGTGCAGACGCTATGGACGGGATCTCACATAAAGACGGCAGGTGGACAATTGCTGATGCCTACTGGAAGATGTACTGCTAGGCTTAACATTGGAGATTCGTCGTTCGTGGCCGCTTTCATTGTTCTTCCCGTGTGCTGTAAAGATTTGATTATTGGAATGGATTTTCTAAGAGGAATATGGCACCGTAATTAACATCCCAGACCGCATGGTGAAGTTTTATAAGAGCCCTGGTTTAGTTCATTGCTTATCGCCGCAACACAACTCCTTTCGTCTAACAGAAGACGACGCCGTAATCCCACCTCGGTCATGTATCCTTGTTTCCGTGGCATGCGACGTACCGTTTCATTGCGAAGGAGTTGCCGACCAAATAACCATTTTGTTGTTTACTCACGGAATCTCTGTCGCACGAGGAATTGTAAATGTCACCGATGGGCGCACGAATCTATTGCTAACAAACTTTAGCACAGAGCGACGGCACCTTCCAAAAGGCACGGCTGTGGCTCATTTTGACGGTGTTGCGGATGTTCGCGGCTGCTATTCACTACTCGAAGAAGCGCCTACACAAGCCCCAGCTCCTGCACTTGACGTCAGCACTGTTTTGCCGCAGCACGAACGCGAACGGCCTCTTACACTACTCGCCAAGTTCAACGACTGCTTTGCGTCGTACGTCAAGAGTCGGTCGGACGCCTCTAACAAAGCACCGAATAATTACAGAGGATACGGCAACACCAATTCACCAAAATCCTTATCGTGTGGCTCCTAGAGAACGTGAAGCCATACAACAACAGGTGACGAAAATGCTTGAAGACGACGTGATCCAACCATCAACGAGTCCCTGGGCATCCCCTGTAGTTCTAGTCAAGAAAAAAGACGGCAGCTTGCGTTTCTCTCTGGACTACCGAAAACTAAATCAGGTGACGAAGAAAGACGTGTACCCGCTTCCCCGTATCGACGATTCCCTCGACAGGATTCGACACGCACGTTACTTCTCTTCCATGGATTTAAAGAGCGGATATTGACAAATTGAGGTAGACCCGAGGGACCGTGAAAAAACTGCTTTTGTGACGCCAGATGGCCTATACGAATTTAAGGTTTTGCCTTTCGGCTTGTGCTCTGCCCCTGCTACGTTCCAACGCCTCATGGATACTGTGCTTTCGGGTCTGAAGTGGAAAACCTGCTTAGTGTACCTCGACGACGTCATCGTGTTCTCCGCAACGTTCGAAGAACATCTCGCACGGCTTGAAGCGGTTTTGCAGTCCATACGTTCCGCCGGCCTCACCCTGAAGCCGGCGAAGTGCCACTTTGGCTTTGCGGAACTACAGTTTCTTAGTCACGTCGTCAGCCACGCCGGTGTCCGCCCAGATCCTGAAAAAATTGCCGTCGTCGCACAGTTTCCCGTACCATCCGATAAAAAGGCTGTCAGGCGCTTCCTCGGTCTCTGCACCTATTACCGGCGGATTATTGCAGATTTTGCTCACATTGCGTCACTGTTAACTCGCCTCACGAGAGACGACGTTGATTTTGTATGAGGCGACGAAGAGCAAAGTGCATTTAACGTCTTGCGGCAACGTCTCCAGACACCTCCAGTGCTGGCCCACTTTGATGAGACCGCTCCTACATTGCTCCACACTGATGCCAGCAATGTTGGCTTGGGAGCTGTTCTTGTGCAACGGCAGGAGCACACGGAAAGAGTGATTGCCTGCCAGTGTTGCCAGGTCCGACGAGGCGGCGTAGCCAAAAGCTAGAGAAGTTGTAGCCCAAATGTAGCCAAACAGAAAAAAAGTGCAAAATATTTCGTAGCCAAATATAGCCATTGTTATTTGCGATTTTATTTGTGTATACATTTTCACGTTCGACAACGCAATCCTTTTTTGCACAACCCGTCGTAACAAAATGTCCATGCCGCCGTGACAGTCGGCTCTTTACATCAACAACAGCGACATCATGCTTGCGCAGAACACTTTTTCGGTTCTCCCCGGTAGCTCTTAAGTTCCAGTGAATCGCTGCACAGGGCGAAATCAGTCCTTTTATTTTATGACAGATAGTACTAAGTTATTATTTTTAGTTATTTACAGTAATATTAACTACGAACTCCGCTTTTTAGCTGTCGTGAACACAAAATAATGTTCAGCGACATCGATCTCTTTCAGGTTATCTCTACCTACGGGGTAGAAGTTCATCAGCTGTCCTGCGATCTGCGACGGCGACGTGCTCACGGCTTCTTTTTTGATGAGCTAAAACAAGTCTTTCGCGCTATGATATCTCGCGTTATTTGTCTAATCATCCTATCTTGTTTTCTCATTTTCTTGTTTTTGTTTGTCAATTAGCTTGGCCCGGATTAGCTGGGACACACTACCTATATACTGTCAATTTACACAACCTGGCCGCCATCTTAGGTCTCTACCAAGCCAAGAACATGCGTTAAGAAAAGGGACAGGCAACAGATGCCACTCACTGTCGTAAGCGGAGCTTTAAAAGATTACTGCGGAAACCGGCACATTAGTGTAAGAAGCGCGCAGACGTTTTCGGCGACGAGCACATCCCGAACTTACTCGCTCGAAATGGTAAAAGCCGCGGCGGCGTACAAAGAGCAATGGTAAACAACAAAATGATAACAGTAGTAATACTGTGAAAACCGTTTACTGTCAAAAAGAAAACCATGTTGATGGCTAATAAAGTTTTAGAATAAGGGCCCCTCAAGTTTGAGGCCCCAAAGAGTTTTGCCGGTGTTAGCGTTGGGGCATGCAAGATTGAAGAGTTTTGGAATAGGCGTTTTGCGTTTGCGGATAGCGTGTTGCGTTTGGACCGTCACTACGGCGTCAAAAAACAAAAACTGCTATACATAATAAAATAAAATATACAATTTTATGATAACAAAAGTAATTTAGACTTTCGTGTTTGCGCCATTAAGTACAATTTATAACTTATTGTATTATCAGCATGCAACTTGTTGCGCTGTTTTGAATAACCAACTTTACGCACCTTCACCCAGCCAAGGGAATCCGTGATAGGCCTACGAGCCATGAAATCGACAATTGAATTCGGAATCAGCGGCGTATAATGAATCAATCTTCATTACACATGTTAGTTGAGAGAAAGCGATAACCGTAATCACTTATTCTAGCTTACGAACTTCACGCTTTACCACGAATCGAGCCCAGTTTTGTGCTAAATTAGAGCCGTCGCTTCAATGGGCGCCGCCATGTTTGTTGACGAAAGCTTTTGAAGCAGCTTTTGTGGATCCCGCTAAATCGATGAAATAGCGTGCCCGACGCAAAACCGAAACAAAGTTTCCGCCTTGCGGTGCAGTGGCTTCGACGCTATTTCTTTGGGGCCCCAATACTTTTGAGGCCCCTATTCTAAAACTCTAATAATTGCTAGGGTTTTGCGTGCCAAAACTAGGATATGATTGGGAGGCATGACGCAGTGGGAGGAGTCCGGATTATTTTTGGCAAGCTCAGGTTCTTTAACGTGCACCTAAGTACACGGGTGTTCCTGCATTTCGCCTTGATCGAAATGCGGCTGCCGTGGCCGGGAATCAAACCCGCGTCCTCGAGCCAGCAGCACGACACCTCACAAGTTAAGCTAACACGGTGGGTGAAGTTCACGTGACGTGGTGCACTGATGTCATCATGGCAAACATGTTTCGATATTAGCAGAATGAGCATCTGCATCCATGTCTTTACGGGTATACCATCTAGAAGTAAAAGCACCAGAACCCACCTTTGGCTCGGGGTCTTGCTCCAATTCGTTTTTATACGTTCTCGCATACTTGGCCAACTTCCCCATGTTTGGATTCTCCTCTGTGAGAAGGATCCCATCTTACGTCCAACCTATTTAAATGAATCTCGAATCTAAGCACAATTCCTCTAGCACGAAAAGGAAAATGGCAGTAAAGCTTCGCGGCAGAAACGTAGAGTAGATCGAAAGCTGCGCCCGGAGCTATACTTCATCCGGAAGACATGGCCATGAAGACACTGGAGCGTGTCACCCACCCATGCTTCCCTTCTTTCTTGTCGGCGCCACGATCGCCCGACGGCCCCGAACCTATGTTACTGCTTGCCCTTCCTGAACATAGCCATGTTAGTAAAGTATACCGTGAAAAACCCACTACTCCCAGGTTCATCCCGCGGCCCGGACATCGGGTGACGAACGGTCAAGCAGGGTGTAAGTTTAAGTGCATCAAAGATCCAAGCCACCGGCTCAGACAACGGCGCAGAGAGGGAAGGAAAGGTGGGGAGGGGGGGGGGGGGTGTCCTTTCGCGCACACGCACAGCCACGCAGCCGGCTCAACCAGCTATAACACAGCCTTCGAGATTTGCTTCTACCCGATCAGAGCCACTCTGGAGCGTGGATTAGGGCGCCACTTATAGCCCAGACACAGCCAAGTCGCAGATTTTCAGTAGCCCAAATATAGCCACATAGCCAACTCGTCCAAGACGACGCCAAAACATTTTTCCCGTAGCCCAATATGGCTATATATAGCCAAACCTGGCAACACTGTTGCCTACGCAAGAAGAACGCTCTCACGCACAGAGGCAAATTATTCCACAACTGAGACAGAATGCCTCGCCGTGGTATGGGCGGTTATGAAATTTTGCCCATATTTGTATGGCCGCCCATTCAAAGTTGTCAGCGACCACCATTCACTGTGTTGGTTGACGAACCTTAAAGATCCTTCTGGACGATTGGCGCGTTGGAGCCTAAGGCTACAGGAGCTTGACATGACAGTCATGTACAATTCGGGGAAGCGACATACGGATGCTGACTGCCTGTCTCGATCACCGATAGAGTCGGCTTGTTAACTCGAAGAAGATGAAACAGCATTTCTTTGTGTTCTGGACACCTCGCCGTCGCTCAACAACAACGGGACGACCCTGAGTTGCTTGGTCTAATCAATTATTTAGAAGGAAGATCTGCGAAAGCACCTAGACTTTTCGCAAGAGGATTGTCATCGTTTTGTTTACGGGCCAACGTCCTTTACAAAAGAAACTTTTCTTCGAACCGATCCCCCTATCTGCTCGTCCTTCCCGCAGCTCTTCGTATGGAAGTACTTCAAGCCTGTCACAACGAGGTGACTTCTGGTCACTACAGGCTACACGCGAACATTGGGCATAGTGCGGCAAAGCTACTACTGGCCGAGACTTACCACCGCCGTAAAGCATCACGTTCGCACTTATCTCGACTGCCAGAGGCGCAAGTCGCCCCCAACGAAACCAGCCGGCCTCCTACAACCTGTTCAGATTCCACGAACACCATTTTATCAAATCGTAATGGATATTTTGGGTCCACTTTCTACTTCTACTGCGGGAAATCGCTTTGTTCTCGTCGCAACCGACTACCTGACACGTTACGCTGAAACAAAGGCCATCCAGAGAGGCACAGCAGCCGAGGTGGCGCGATTTTCCATCGAGAATGTTGTGTTGCGACACGGTGCACCGCGCGTCGTAATAACCGACCGAGGAACCGCTTTCACAGCTGCGCGTTTAGATCACGTCTTGCTGCTAAGTGGAACGGCTTATCGGAAGTCAACTGCCTACCATCCACAAACCAACGGTTTGACGGAGCGCCTCAACAAAACAATTGAAGACATGCTTTCAAGGTACGTGGATGTCGAACATAAAAATTGGGATGACATCCTCCCTTATATCACGTTTGCGTACAACACCGCGAAACAAGAGACGACGCGCATGACTCCGTTGAGCCTTGTTCACGGCCTGGATGTACGAACGATGTCGGATGCTATGCTTCCGCACGAATTTGACGACACTGACACGAGCGCCGATGTGTTTACCCAACGCGCCGAAGAGGCTCGGCAGCTCGCGCGCTTGCAGATCTGCCAGCAGCAAGACTACGAAGGAGGCCGCTATGATGCTCACCGTAGAACCATAACCTATGAAGTCGACGACCTAGTGTGGTTTGGACACCCATACTGGAAACAAGGCCTCTCCGAGAAGCTGTTAAGGCGATACTTCGGCCCATATCGAGTATTGCGGCGACTCAGTGATGTCACCTACGAGGTCGTCCCTGATAGTCCCAACTGTACGCGGCGCCGTCCGCACCGCCCTGAACTTGTGCATGTTGTGCGCATGAAGCCGTATGTGAGCGAATGACTATGCGAGGGAGCCCTCACTTCCGCAAGTGACATTTCCGGTTTAGCATCGGGGCGATGCTCTTTTAGGGAGGGACAAATGACACGCGTGCTCTATAGGCCGACGATGACGACGATGGGGGCATTAACGGACTCCGTCTAGTGGGTCAGTGGGATTTTTAGAGGAAGACGACGTGTCTCTGTTCTCTTTTTGTTGGAACAGGTCGTCCTGTGCTGTTCTTGAAGAATGTCTCCCTGTGTTCTGTTCGTGTTGTACCGCGACAATATTAAGGAATGTAATGAATATGTGGGGCCAAGTTCGCGGACCTCTGCTGCAACTGTCCGTACTTGTTTCTGGCACTTAATTCGAGGAGGTGGAATAAACTTTTATTGCGGAACCAGCACTTTAAGATGGCCGGGCCTAAGCCTCCCATGAGGGGACGTCGAGGGCTTGCCACGCCGCCGCCTCACGGGCGTGCTGGGTCGCCCAGGTTTGGTCGTCGAGGGTGGAGCTCCGCAGAGCCTCACGCAAACTCGACGAGAGGGTCGTGGTGTTAATGTGTGTGTACTGTGCTGGGCACTCCCACAGCATATGCGGAAGCGTAGCCGGGTGAGTGCCACAGCACCGGCAGTTGGGGGTATTGTAAACTTCAGGGAATATAAGGTGGAGGCAGGCGGGTGACGGATACGTATTTATTTGTAGCAGACGCAGGGTGGTAGCCTGCGCCCGGCTAAACTTGGGGTCAGGTGGGGGGAAGGTTCGGAGACTAAGGTAAAATGCCTTAACGAGATCGTTATAAGTAGTCAGATTGTCCCTGGTGTCCAACTCGCCTCCGGTGTCTCCGGCGCGGTTGGTTAGTCCTCGCGCAATGGAGTGGGTGACCTCGTTGAGGTTGGGGAGGTGTGGGTGGACAGTGCCCGCGTGGGCCGGAATCCATGTCAGAGAGATCATGCTTTCTTTAGAGTGTGGTGCCTGGCGGAGGATACTAAGAGCTTGAGGAGAAATACGGCCTTTGCTGAAGTTAGTGACGGCTTCGACATGTAGAAAAATTTGCACATCCGCCAGCGTTGTATCGCTAACCTTCAAAGAAAGAGCTTCAGCCCCGGTACGTCGGCAAGAGTGAGTACCGCTCGTTAAACAATGATAAAGGGAGTAGCGCCGTTTCCTGTCATAGTAAATTTCGCGCACAGTATCTACACCCATCTACCCCAACCGGCACGGAAACTTACGGCCACTCTTTCGCGAATGTGTCAAGAATAACTGAGTGGGTGCGCACTTGAATATATGTGCACTTTATACGCACAATAAATGACGGACTACACCGATAGCGCACGAATGGTCGAAGATTAATGTTTCGTGACGGTCCACCAGAGTAATCGAGTTACTAGCGATAATACATCTTTGCTACAAGGTACTACAGTGTACAGAACAGCTACGTTTCAAGCTTTATGCGCAGTAAGAACAAATCTAACGAAACTGAGCAGAACCGCGAGTGATTAGGCAGAAACGCGCGAAGCGTCTCAACGCGCTCGCTCGCCCACGAGAAATTTATAAAGGTTTTCGGCGCCGATTTTTAAAGCGAAGCTTGGTACCTCTACCAGCCAAGGGTTCTGTCGTGTCCGTCGTTAAAAGCAAAAAACGATCCCGACGAACCGCTAACAATTGCAGGTATAGCAGTATAGCTTACTTGAATTCAGGCATTCAGCGTACAACTAAGCACTCGTTTTCGCAAGAAAAACCACAAAAACAAGCTTCAAAGTGATGAGCCAACATGATGGATGATAAGGGCTGCGGGCAAACAACGGAAACAAGCTCGCGCGGTCCGTACGATTAGATTGCAGCTGTTGCAAAGCTTATGCAGCTGCTTGAAAGAGGGTTGACGTCATTCGAAACCCTTCCAGCCTAGTAACTGCTTCGGTTCATTTTCTCGACTACCCCACTATGGGTAGACCACGGAAAGTAAGGACGGCAGAACGTGCATTCGCGGAACGTGCATTGATTTAACCTTGGCAAAGAATGTAACTACAGTGAAAACTGAAAATTTGAGTGTATATCACACCGATCATAAAGCAGTAGTGAACATTGTTGTGAAGTAAATAATAATAAAGGCCGTGGTTAAAGTTACGTAGTAGTGTGTGAAATATCAAGTGCGCCGCAGTCACCGTGAGGGTGGCGTAAAAAACTTCGCTTTCCAACCACCTTCACAGGGTGGATTGGCGGGCAATTTTTAATGAACGCGTTCATGGCGCAATGCTTTAAATTTAGGGCTCTTGTACTAGACGTCCTGTGTTCGAAACCTGTCGTTGGGAATATTTAATGGCGTTAATTTGATGAGTAGACAAAGTCACAAAGCCGTTTGAGGCCGTGAATCTGCTTCGGAGTGTCCATATAATTGCTATCGCAATAAAATTAGTCATCAGTTGATCCTTCACTGCCATTAGCTGTATTAGGTACGGAATAGAATGCAGGGACCCACGTTACACGACAGTAGAGAACTTTAAAGCAAGTAATTGCGTAGCATTTTCTTTCGATAGCTGCACATGATATTACCAGAGAGAGAGAGAGAGAGAGAGAGAGATAAAACTTTATTGTGTCCATGATGGGTTCTGGGGGCGGCGGGGGTGGGGAGACTAACCCCCAGGCCTCCCCTTCCTGAGACAGCGGCGGTATGATCCTAGGGTGGAACAGTGACGTCATTACGAGATAACTTTATCGAGCGGTGAACACAGATAGAGGGGGATTACTACTGAGGAGTGTTTGAGCAGAAGTACATATCCTTGCTCCAGCTCACGTGTTTAGAAATCATGCACGCATTTCATTCCAAGTAAAGGAGTCGACTGCGATGCTTCAATCACAGCGCAAATTTTCTTGACTCAGAGCAACTACTACATCATTCTAAATGTACATTGCGTGTCTTTTTATGTTTCGTGCGTCAATACATAGTCTAACTTTCATACTCCTACCTAACGATCAACATTGACAATGTTCTTATAGGGGGTGCCATATCATGCGTGAAATTTTATTTGTACAGAATTCTGTTCTATATGTATATTTACCTGTTATGCGGCCAAGTTTCTCTTTTGTGGCGTTGTAGAAATGGCGACCGCAAAAGCCTGCAGCTTGTGCGCCCAAGCTGAATCCTATCACGTGTATATGCTTTGCTTCCAACTTCCCATTAGATGTCGCAACCATGTCTTGAAGTACCTTTGAAAGCAAGACACCGGGCATAGGACTGTTGGCTGCTGCTGCGGGATAATCAGGCATGCGAGCTCCATTTAGCCATGTGACAATTAGGACGTTGCAGTCAACCTAAGAAAAGACAGAATAATATGATGGCGTAAACCAAACTTAAAACCCTAAAACATATACTACATTATTATATGAAAAATGTGAGCATTCAGCTAGACATGCAAACAACTGAAATGTGGGTTACTTTGCATAGTGCATGCAGGTACAAAGCGCAACTACCGACAGAAAAACCGAGAGCTGCATGCTTTCCTTCCTTTCATGTGATCTTTTTTTTGGACAATTTTATCCTACGTCACACTTCATACAGTTATCAAAAATGAAAATAAGCTTTCTGACCCCATTTGACATTGAATATTTAAGGGGAATGCACTTTTTGTTTCCAAAACAATTACTGATTGACAATTTTCAATGTAGGTCTAGAGACAGGTGTAATAATAGGCAAGCTCATCGATCGTGGCAGCTAGACAGACGGTGGAAAAGTAGCCACACGAAATATAATTGCAATGTTTCTGTTTAATAGCTTGGGCTGTAGCCGAATAAAAGTGTGGATAATTGGAGCGATTTGTTTATGAAAATGTACTGATTCCGGCAAACTGCAGCAACAGAGACAAGAATTCCGGCAACAGAGACAAGAAGACGTGGCACATAGGTAGCATGCATTTATAATTCGGTAAATAAAAGGTAATACAAAAGAACCTTCAACAACCGAATAGCGGGAGAGCAATCATCATCATCAGCCTATATTTATGTGCACTGCAGGACGAAGGCCTCTCCCTGCGATCTCCAATTACCCCTGAGTTAGCATTACCGGCACACAAATCCAGCATTACCAGCAAAGCATTACCAGCCTCGAAATCTACGAATATTTATATATGTATGCAGTCCTCTTAAGAAGTAAGTATTCATTGTTAAGAAGCCGTATATCACTTGTCGGGATCTCTACTCATCTGCTCAAGTACAGGGAGGGACTCTGCGCATATGGCTGCCATGGCACAATACAGTCACGTTGTAGTGGCGGTCAAGCACCCAGTCGCAAAACTGTCAACGATGAAACTAATTCTTTATTGTGCGGAACTTGTGCCTCTAAAAGCACGGGACTTTTTTAGCACAACGATAGCGGCGAACACAGTCGGCGATAGTGAAAAATGTGATCTGCGTGTGAAACGCGCCGGCTTTTACACCTGACTCGTCGAACGTTACAGCGTATTCGCTGGAGCCCGGGTGTCTACCGGAAAATACTACTCTATCCGTGTTCCGCAAATAATCTGATTATACAAGGTTCAATTATGCCTTTGAAAGGAATTTGGTCTTATCCAGATAAGGCTCACAGCTTTGCCTGTCGCAGCTCTTGCAGTGCAAGGGGAGATTACTGCCCGTGCCGGTGGGAATGGATCGCTTGTGTTCCTGCGCAAGCTCATGGAAACAGCGGCCGGTTTGACCTACGTAAGAGGGGCCGCAACGACAGAGGTAACTCGTAGATAACATTAGAGATGCATTTGGCGAACTTGCTCTCATGGTTCTTCTTGCATGAGCTATACTCCATTTTCTTTAGTGAAGAGTGGGCACACTTCCTTAAGTTTGCGAGGGACTGAAACGACGACGCGAATCCCATGCCTTTCTGCAACCTGCTGAACGTTGTGGGAAAACGTTGCAAATATGGCATGACCAAAGGTGGCTTTCGATTCAAAGCCACCTTTTTCCTTTCTGGAGCTTTTAGTTTTCGAAGCTGGCTTTCGGAAGTGCTGCGAATCAAGTGATGTGGGTATCCACAAAAATCTCCAGAAAGGAAAGAGAAACGCTTGGATCGAAAACCACCTTTTGTCAAAGCCACATTTTGCGTCGTCTTTTCAGCGCCTTGCAAACTTAAGAGAGTGTGCCTATTCCCGACCAAAGCAAAAAAGGAGTATAGCTCATGCAAAAAAAAAAAAAAAAAACATCAGAGCACGTTCGGGAAGTGCATCTATAATGTTATCTGCGAGATACCTCTGTCGTGTGGCCGTTCTTACATATAGGTCAAATCGGCCATATTTTAAATGAGCGTGCGCCGGAACACAAGCGATCCTTGAGCACTGGCATGGGAGGTAATCTCCCCATGCACTGAAAAAGGTGCAACAGCAAAAGCTGTGAGCCGTATCTGGAAAAGAACAAATTTCTTTCAAAGGCAAAATTAAAAACGGAAGGAGAAGTCATCGAGGCATTCCACGTTGCACACAGAGGTGACAACTGCCTAATCTCACCTTCTTTATCGCTATCAACGAAAGAAATATAATTATTAGATGGGCACTTTAGGTCCCTCCGGCGCTACGTAATACACGTGAGGCCTTGCCATGTTTTCATCGCTGCCACGCGCACGATTATCTGTGATTGTTCCGTGTCTTACTAATTTGAAGACCCTTATAAATTCCCTTCCTTCATGAAATCAACTCAGTTGGAAGTCTGCGCTTTGTGTGTGCGTCTATAGGCGTGTCTGCGCGCTGCCGCCGGAGTTCTAACGACGCAGTTGTGCCACATAAACCTTTGACGTCTGGTAACCTCCATGTCCTGTTAAAGCCACGTAGCGGCTCAGGCGTCACGTGCTTACTACCCCTGTCACTGATTCGCTCTTAGAGTGAAACTGTATTTATAGAAAAGCTGCGCACATTTATGCACTTGTGCTTGGGAATGTGCAATGACTCTGACCTTGCCTCTTTTGAATAATATTGTGACTTTCGTGGTATGACCAAAATGCCTTGCAAAGCTGTTCAACTAAATTTTGATTATGACCTTTCGTCATCATGCTGTCATCCTACCTCCGCTATCTCCACTCTTAGTCGTCTCAGCGTTGTCATTATGCTACCACCATCATAATTTAATCATCAGCTTATATTTGTATGTCCACTTTAGGACGAGTCTCCCACCTATACCTTCAATCACTTCTGTATTGCGCTAGTGGATTCCGTCTTGCACCTGCTAATTTACTAATTTTACACCCCACCTAATATTGCGCTATCCTATACTGCACTTCCATTCTCTTGGCACCCATTCCGTCACTCTAATGGTACACTGGTTATCTGCAATGCGCGTTACGTGGGCAACCCAGCTCCATTTTTCTCTCGTTGAATCAACTACAATATCAGCTATCCCCGTTTGCTCTCTGATCCACACCGCTCTGCTTACGTCTCTTAACGTTACGCCTAACATTTTTAGTTCCATCAATCTTTTCACTGTCCTTAACTTGTGCTCGAGCTTTCTTGTTAACCTCCATGTTTACGCCCCATGTATTAGCACCGGCGGAATGTAATGATTGTACACTTTTACTTTCAGCGACAGTGGTAAGCTCCCAGTCAGGAAGTTGCTAATGCCTGCCGAATGTAATCCAGACGATTGTTTTCTTCTGCAAATATTCTTAGCATTATCATGGTCCGCTGTGCGTAATTTACCTTCGTAAACGAACTCCTGCACAGACTCTATAAGCTGGCTGGCAATCGTGAATTCTCATTCCCTTGCTAGGCTATTCAACAGCACCTTGGTCTTCTTCATAATAGTCCTTATTCTTACCCTTTCATCATTATGCTATCATTTATTTGTCGTCATTCCATGCACAATATACCGTCATCTTCACAGCGTCGTAATATTGAAGTCGGAGTAATACCGGCATCATACCATCGTTATAGTGCTGTAGCTGGCATGTCATCATCGTCATTGCGTTTTCGTTACACACCCGTCGTGATGTCAAAGTGTTTGTCAACCCATTAGTCATCCCATTGTCGACATGCCAAAGTCATCACGCCATAACATTTTATCCAGCTTCATCGCTTTGTTCTGATGCTTTCGGTGTCACTTTAATATCGTAACAACATTGTCGTTACGACTTTGTTATTGTTATAACGCCGTAATTCTGCCGTAGTGATCCAGCGCCTTCACAACACTGTCGTCCAGCCATTGTCCTATTGCCGCCGTTGTCATTTTGTAGTCGTTATTGGTTGTTCTCAGCCATCGTCATGCCTTCGTAATCTTCCCGACATGTTGTCCTTGAAGCTACTGTGTCGTCTACTGTAACAACCGATGTGGACGCAGTAGCATCTTTTGCAAGATTGCTTTATTGCACAGAAAACAATGGTTTATGAATATACCGTGCATCGCTGATCGGCACACGTGCGATGGGTTTCAACACGGCAGACATGCGCACAAGATAGCGAATTCAGTCACATTACTGTTTTCACATCTACATAGGATTGTCGCCAAAGGCTTACAGTCATACCGTCCTCGTGGTGCTGTCATCGTCGTTGATCCCTCCTCCTCATAGTAATAGAGTCATCCCCTTTTCGTCATGTCTTCGTCTTAACGCCGTCGTAGCCGTCCTGCTGTTATTTCAGCGTCATCACCGCACTGTCTTCATAACACAGCAGTCAACATTTGAGCCTCATCAACGTATTGTCGTCGAACCGCTGTCGTCATTCCATCCTCGTATAATTCCTTCTTCGTGAGTCAGTTACTGTCATGTCATTGCGTCATATTTGTACCAAACTGTTTCCTTTGCCGTCATTTGGTCACATATTCTGGCGTTGCCTTCCCGGTGTCTTCATGTCATAGTCATCAATTTGTTATCGTCCTTCCATCGCCATCATGCCATCGCGGTGGATCTATCGTTGCCGTTCCATGGTCCTCATTAAATGTATTTATCCCATTGTCATTACGGCGTCGTTGTCGCTATGTCGTCGTCATATTGTCAGCCGTCATTCTTTTATTCTACGTCCCGGCTAGATTATGAGACAGGCGCGCAGGGCCAATCGCGCTCGCGCGGCGCGTGATTGGAGAGCTTCGTTCGCAAGCAGCCGCATGTAATTCGGCCTTCTGTGCCCACGAGAGTTTCCATTTTGCCTCGCTATTCCTTTGAGGGGCAGTGCAATTTTGTTGTAAGAAATCGTAAATAAGCTGACTTCGTTTTATTCATGTTGAATTCTAATGGTAGATCCAGATCAAGTATTTCTGCTCTGTGTGGAGCAAGTCTATTCCAATGGCAGAATGGGAGCGTGAGTTGTGTGTTCCAATGGCAGATTGGGACCAGCCGCCGATTCCGGATCGCTCTGTGGAGCAAAAATATCTGCTCCGCCGAAATCGGCAGATTTCACCGGAAGTCCGCGTGACGTATTTCCTTCACCCGCCTCTGCTTCCTGTCATGGTCGCCTGTTTCCGGTCGCGGGCAGTAGACATGGCAAACATGGACCGCATGGATGCAGTGACGCGCCGTGCGCTTTTGTTCATGCTACTAGACAGTGACAGCTTGACTCGGACACAAGTTCCAAGTCCAGTGATGATTCTACCGACACCGACAGTGAATGTGACGCGGCTGTGTGTCAACGGGCGTTTGATGTGATGTTTCGCCTGCCTGCAAAGAGGCCTAAAGTGATTGGGTTCGTCGAGGATGTCGTTCGGCGATATTAGAACAACGAGATACCGTACAGCCCAAGGTGGTACAAGCGCGCCGACACGTGCGATGCTCGCGCGAAATACCAAAAGGAAAACAAACCCAGAGAATGCTGGGACGATGCACATGAATGGATGGATGCATCTCCTTTGAAGCGGTGTGGTGGGCTGCGCCACCAAGTTGTTGTTCTCCTCTCTATTTTACCTCTAGTTCAGCGCCCTCTCAATTCATTTCCGTGTACTAAGTGCCCCCGCGGGAGCGCATGCATTCCATTCGCAGATTTGGTGCGAGCTGGTAAAAGCGATCCGAGTCGGAGCGACGCGCTCCGTTCGTGATCTGGCCGAGCGCTCGCGATCTGCCATTGGAATTCAACATCAGATTCAAAATACTATATGGTGTTCTGTGGACTTGAAGTAATAAAAAGGCAAATACTTTGTTTATCGACAGTTTCGTTATAAACGAAACGAGGTATAACGAAGTATAACGAAACGAGGTATAGCTGTATAGAGTTTGTTCTTTGTAGTAACAAAATATCTATGCATGGAAGATGCAATATTAAACTTTACTGACCTTTTTCATCAATGCAATCCTCATTTCGTCCATCCACTCTATTTTGTCCTTGAAGTTGAATCCATGTATCAAAACCAAAAGTGGCTTTTTCAAATCAATTTGCCAATTAACTACATATTTTTGTTTCCATATAGTGTGATCCACCTTTATCGTGTAATTGAAGTCTGAGCCGTACAGAGTGATAGCCGTACCAACAATCTCCGGGCTGTCAGGACCACCGATATGGAGGCCCATTTTATCGTCAATATGGAAGCAGCCAATACCTTCATAGCATCTTGTAGTAGATCGCTTCTTGTTCATAAATATTAAGACCTGTGAAAAGAGGGGTGTTTCGGAGGAATGACATTTTGTACTTCGACAGCATGCTCTTAAAAATTACATTATGTGGTTTTACGTGCCAAAACCATGATCTGATTACGAGGCACGCCGTAGTGGGGGACTCTGGAATAACTTGGACCACCTGGGGTTGTTTAACGTGCCACCTAAATCTAAGTACGCGGGTGCATTTCATTTCGCTTCCATCGAAATGCAGCCGCAGTGGCCGAGATTTGATCCCGCGAACTCATGCTTAGTAGCCCAACACCATAGCCAATAAGGAACCACGGCAGGTAATAGCATGTTCTTAAGAAATAATTTACCTGTATTATGCAATCGAGGAAATACTCATTTGTATATTAGGTAGGTCACGTCCTTTGAAAAGGCATTTTCTTTATTTTTAGTAGATTTTATATTTCTTGCATTTGAAACATTCCTGTGAAGTAATTATTTACGAAACGACTGTTTTTAGTGCAGTGCACTGGAATGCACCCAAATAATTCCTATGCACACCTAAATATTTCATTAGGTTTGTTTAGGTATTATGAAACACCTTTAAGTGTGCTTGAGGCGATGTTCACGTTACAATACAAAGCGAAAAGAAATAGTAAACACGTGTCATACCAAGAAGCTAGGAGCTTCAAGAATTAAGAGTATCACAAGCGCACGTTCGACATTGAACAGTATTTCGGTTTTGCAGTGAAGCTGTTTATGGCTAGCCGATTCGTCCGCCCATCACCTATACGCAGAAACTATCGTCCTCAGCAATGGCTTGAGCGTCGTCGTCTTCTTCCACAGCTGGCTCGATGACGCAGCACGGCGCAACCGCGCGAACGCGCTCGCGCCATTGCTTCCGCGTTCGTTGTCGTGGTCTTCTTCCACAGCTGGCTCCGTTGCCGCTCATCATTGCAGCGTAGAATATCACTTTTCTTATGTCGTCGTAATGGGGATGTCGCGTTTACGGGGGTATGAGCCATCCATTCTCTTACGTGATGGACCAATTTAGTTTTGAAGCAATTTCATTTTGTAGAATCGCAAGTGGCAATGCGACAACTGTGGACTGCGGGCTTACCGTCAGTGACGTCGTTTTGTGCGTCGCAGCCGAATGTGTATGTAACCTCATTGAGAAACACAAAGACGTAACCAATAGTTAAGAAATACTTTAATGTACGGTCAGCATTAACCTAGTGGTAAACACCAGGGTCGGATGTTTCAGCTTCGCTGGTTAACCATGTGCACGAGTGCTTGGGCGGTGATCTTCTCTAATATGGTTATTCCTGCGCATGACATCAGTTTGCATCGTGCTTCAGGGATGGGGCATCAATTGTTCCTGCTACTGCGTTAGTGCCCGTTTTGTCTTTCGACAATTTGTGATAATAAATCAATTATGTCTCCGACGCCTTTCCCGCGCACTTTTTTTTTCAGGAGCCTTTAGTGGCTAGCTCTTCATTGTAGCAACTTGCTTAACGGGCAAAGTTTAAGCACTTGCAGCAAGTTTACTTCACTAGGTTTTTCCAACCTTGCCGTTTTTCGTGAATGCAAGTGCTTTGGCCAAGTTTCTCATGCAATAATTCTTGATCCGTGGTGGCGATGGCGCCTCAGCACTTGGCCTGAGCTTCTGTGGTTATAACGTCACGTGCGTCGGAGTTGCCGGCGTGGCTGCAGCAGCGGTTGCGGCAGACGCACGGCAGGTGCGGTGACGGCCACGGCGCTTGTGTCGGCGTAGTGTGGTGCCGTATGACAAAAATGTATGATTTCAGTGTATGTAGCCCATGTATGCAGCCTAAGCAGCTTCTCTGGTAATCCGTCCCTATATCACTGTTGCGGCCCCACAAATTGTTTTTGAAAAGTCTTTTTTAATTTTATATAATACTCTGTACAAGGTTGAGACACTACGGGTGATTCAGATTTAATAATAACGTTTCGTTGCTGAACGTTTCAAAGCGCAGTAGTAAATAAACTACCAAGACTTGTCGGGGAAAAAAAACGTTGATCGTGAGCTATGGAATACAGCAGGTGATAACAGAATTAATTAACTGTGTAGAAACGCGTATATGTCGGAAAGGCTGGGCTTGTTCAGTGGAATCATAACACACCACCTATGTTTCTCGCAGTTTTCACAAATATCCATACAGCATGACACTTTCACGTATGTGACAATGTAGCAACGCAGTATTTGTCTTGTAAGATGACCAAGTAATCCACATTTCCGTGTTAATAACACGACGAAGATCTTGTCCCATTTTTCGCTGTCAACAGGGGCGAAAACTAGAAAATTTTCAGGCCATAACATGAAGGAACTGTGTCATTGTTCAATATTAAAATAAGGTGACCCGCCTTATTTGGAACTGTATCGGATTTGTAATTTTAAAATGTAAACGTAAGCACAAGGTTTCATTCGTCCCCATGCATCGTTTTCTAAATACGGTACATTATTAAAGTAAAAGTAATCTACAACCTGCAGGTGAAATCACCATTTCAGGCTCCACCAGAGGGCAAGACTGAGCAAAGGCTGGAGACAATGTAAATAAAAGGGGCGACTTGCTGGGATGGCGCATAAATTCTAACCCCACAAAGCGCTTCAATGTGGTTTTATGCGTAACCCAGATTTCCCGGTTGTGCTATCTTGATAATACTAATATTGAAAAAAGGTAGCCGTGCAGAGGCGCGCACACGAAGAGGTAAAGGAGCAGCACAATGGCTGGATGAAGAAGGAACAAACAATTCTTATATGCTCATGCTCAGGAATGGCATAGCCCCGTCAAACTTATCTGCGAGAGCTTGGGAGAGGCAGTAGTTGAAATATCAATCAGGAACACGTGCAAGCCTGCTGAAAGATAACGGTATAGACAGATATTTAATCTTTATGTGAGATAATCGGACGATGGCTATGCACGCACTTTCGCTGTTAATATTACGCCAATACTGGTCCAAGTGAAGCACTTCGTGGCTTTCTGATCCTAATAAAACTGTAATCTCATCAAAGTTTAGAGCGCAATAACTATCGCAACAGCGCAACGAAATATTAGACGGTGTTCCTCCGGTTAAGGAACTTTTAAGGTGAAATAATCTCAGCTTGATACAAGCAGCTGTCTGCCCTAGATAAAAGCGCCAGCAGAGAAAAGGAACATTACATTCTACGCCCATGCGGACATTGTGTGGGCTTGCAGATGAGCGACATTTGAGATCATCACTGTGTGGTGGAACCGACTGTTCGTTGGAACGCGCTGGCGATTCCCAAGCCAGTCACTGGCGCTGACGCTGTCGCGGCCACAAAAACAGGCAGGGTCGCGTAGTTCAATCAAGATGACCATTTGGAGTGCCTATGTTGCAGTTGAAGCAGCATCCCCGTCTGTTGACATGTTGGAACTGGCCAGGACACGTCCGCGGAGGTGTTCGGTCTTGCGTAGTAATCCCGCATGTCCACCAATATGCCACGAGTACACATGTAAATATAAATGTATCTACAAGCTGTCTCCACCCAAATACAACACAGCCAAGATTGTGGAACGACAATCTCTATAATCGCCGTTCGTTTCCGTACAGTGACCAGCGTCGTCGTTGGCACATCGCTCGAATTGCCAATATTTATATGAAATGATAAAAAAGAAGGTTTGTTTCTCACGGCTTCTTACACGCGCTGTGGATCCATTGTAATTATTTTGCTAAGCCCCCGCGGCGGGTTTGGGCGCAATTAAATAAGCTGTGCCGTTTATAGGCGATTCCATAGTCAACCGAAGTTGCAGCGCACTCAATTTACCGGGTCGTATGAGAGCAAGAAGGAAGCAAAGCTAAGATCAAACGATAAGGAAAGAAAAGCGCGGTCATCTGATAGCATGAAGACACATCACGGAACTGTAGTTGACGCTATATGGCTATATTATCACGGTACATTACCGCACACCTCATTTGGACAGCTTCATTTCCTGCGCATCAGTCACAGCGCGACAAGCGCAACCAAACTCCCCCGTTTACCACGCCGCCATCAAAAGAACGGCTGTGGAAGTGTGAAGCATTCTTCTCGTATTTCTGTGAGAGACAGGATCAATGGGCACATGCCGACATATTTGGCACAGAAAGAGGCGCTTAAAGGCTGATTTAGACTACGCCGACACGAGAACAATTGTGGTCTGCCGACTGATGACGCGAGCAGTTCACAGGACGGAAAACGCTGTGGCCAACGGTTTAAATCAAGGAAAATGCCATCGCCAACAGTCGGCAGACCAAAATCGGTGTCGTGTCGGCCTAGTGTGAATCAGCCCTAAGTGAAACTGTTGTAGGCGCAGTCGGCAAGGGTAACCGCGCATGTAGAAACATCATCACCACCGCCACCACCACCACATTAGAAAACGTCTAAATGCCTTTATTTTGACTTTAATTAGGGGAAGGAAACAAACGAAACTCCCTAATAATCGAGATGGTCCTAACGTAAGGCAAGCAGCAACCTCACGTCCAATGGGTGGTGTGTGATCCCGCTGCGCAAGGTTGCAGGTGCAGTCCTAATGCCGCGCACAGGATCAAAATCGGCTCATCCAGCAGCAAGTACCGTCTAAATGCTATAGTCGATGATGTCGTCAAGCACCAACCGGCGACGAACACGCGCGCTCAATTCACATGCGATTTTTTCGAGAGCATAGAGAGCTACGAAAGCAGCCATAAAAGACAATTGCAGAAGGAACCCGTGGCAACCGACACTGCATGGCAAACTTATGGCAGAAAAGTTAGCTACGTAAAATCCGTGCATGCACGTTTCGATCCTATCACACTTTAACGTCGTATCACCATTCATCCCTTCTCCTTCGCCTTTCCTCAGGTTATAAAACACGATGATGCCTTGCACACAGTGAAGGGATAGTTTTGAAGGCTCGGCCACATTCCCCACAGAGGCGAAATGCACAAAGGCGTAACCTTGCAAACTTGGAGCCCGGTAGCAATCATAGATTGGTGACCTCAAGGGCTGCAGCCCCTAACTACTGCGTCCGTCATGGATGAAGTGGAACCTCATAAAAGTCAAGGCTAATTTGTAAACTGCACCTGAATAAACAGTGCCGACATTGCCATAAGTTTACCGGCTTCATGCGAACACACGTTCAAGTGGACGTCGAAATACTACGAATCAGCGCACGCGAACACATAGCGGTTCAATATTCCAGCAGATTGCGGAGCAAATCGGTTCAAGTCGTCGATCTTGCTAAACTGAGGCACTTTGGTTGGAGCCATAGGCGGAAAGTTTTCATTTTCCCGGGCGGGGGGGGGGGGGGGGGGGGCTGGGGCCCGCCGAGCTTGCCTAAGCGGTCATATACATATATATATATATATATATATATATATAGTTCAGTTTTATAACCTGAGTCCCCTCGTACCACACAGAGACTCGGGTCTCTCGGGTGAGCCATGCGAAAAGCCGCTTAAGTTATTCACGTTAGGGAGATATGTGTGTTTTGTGCCTATAAGTCGCACAACTACACATAAATGAATGAAAACAGCCATGCAACGTTATGTGAAAGTTTTAATATACAACGACACAGTCAAGAAATATTTTCCTGACTAAAGGTCAGTTGAAAAGATAAGACATAACATATATAAAACGTACACAATATATAACAATTTCTGTACATAACTTATGACTATAATTATTAGCATAAAACAACGTGACTCCATGACGCAATACTTTATTTACTTGCCAAAGCATGCCTTATGCCACTGGTTTCATTTATTTCCCGACGGCGGAATAAATGATTATAGAGTAATAAATTATGAGCGCAGAAATACACAGTCATATTAACAAATAAAGAAATAAGACACAACGATATCTCAACAGTGGGAAAGGGCCCGAGAGGAAGTAGTAAGAGCGTTGATTGCGTTCTTCAGCAGCTAATGCAGCATATGACAAATAACTATTATTAAGGAAAAAGCACAGCATAGACTGGGAAGCTTTAGAAATACCACAACGAAGCACCTTTGCGTACCCAAAAGGCCTTACCCTATACATGCCCTGTCATGCACCCCGTTTTCGTTCCTGGAAATAACTGTTTGCTTTGTTTTCTTAGCCAAATGGTTTACTTCGACTTGTGAGTTGGCAACTTTCTCTTTCCTATTAAAGACATCATTTCGTTGTCTGGTGGGATGGTTTCACCTTGAGGGAAAATGTGTTCATTCGGGCACTTTTTCTAGCAATGAAGTCGTCGGCAATGTTATTTAAATTGATTTTGCGGGAGAGTTCTTTGTGAGTGTGCAAAATGGCGAGATGGTTCAAACGGCCTTGTCCAGTCGTCGACCGCAGGTACGTTTTCAGTCGCCGAAGACAAGAAAAGGACCTCTCGGATGTGCTTGACGAGACCGGTATGGTCAACGCAATTTTTGTTAGCTTGGCCATTTCCGGCAAAAGGTTTCGCAGGTGTTCGCCCTTCTCCCCCGAAAACATTTGCACGACGTCCTCGAATGTGTGCAATGGTGCCGACTTTTGTTGGCTTACGATGTCAATGAGCATGTCTCTGTGCAAAATAAGCCGTCCTCGTTCAAGGTCGTCACCGTAGAACTTTGTTATGTATGCTTCGTCTTGCTTTCCTGTGGCAAACTGCTCAATGTGTGACATATGCTGCCACATCTCAGGTAGATATCTGTCGCTTAACGAGGACAGTACAGTGTCAAGTACTTCGTAGTACCTCTGGCGGTACATGTCCTCCGCTGATGTGAACACGTGAGCTGAGGAACCTTCTTGATAGCGGTGTGGAGTTTTCTTTCGCCTAGCAGCTGGAACACAGGGGTCCTCAACTCCTACTTTTCCTGCCTCTGCCAACACCTCCTCCCAAACCAAGGAAAAACTTTGCCTCAGTTCAGCGATGCTTGCAGTGACGGATTTCACCATTTTCTCCGCTTGGTCAAACCTGAGCGTTCTTTTTTGTAAGACGGTATTCAGAGCTTCCATTCGTGAAAACACTTTTGTTAGAAGCGTCAACATAAAAAATGATTCAAACTTGAACAGCATCCTTAAAAATCTGCTGGCTTTCGCACCGGCCTCTGTTCGCTCTTCGGATGCTGTTTCAGAGAAAAACGTTATGAGACTGCTATAATTTGAAAGAACTGATCGCAGTGATGAGGCCTTTAGCGTCCACCTTGTCGGGCAGAATTTTCGCAAGTTCACATCCTCTTCTACCTGAATCTCTTGAAAAGAAGCAACGCGCTTTGGAGAGCAGGTCACGAAGTTTATCAGTTCAGTGACGGCGTAAAGAAAATCACGGCACATGTCTACTTTCTGGCCAACATCATGCAAAACCAGATTCAGGATGTGCGCTAGGCAGTGCACATATAGCGCGCGAGGTTCCTGTTCTTGCATGAGAGCTTGTACTCCTCGGTGCTTTCCTCTTATGTTTGCCGCACTATCATAGCACTGCCCGCGGCACTTTTCAATGGGCAGTTTAAATCTACAAACAATGTCTTTCAATATAGCAAAGAGGTTCGTCGCTGTGGTGTCCGTCGCGTTGAAAAACCCACAGAACAGCTCCTCTACTTCCAGGCTTTCTGTGACCACCCGAAAACAAACTGAAAGTTGTTCTTTGACATAAATGTCTGCTGTCTCGTCCATAATGACAGCGTAGTGCTCTGCCGCACGAACTTCGTCTGTGAGTGAACGAAGGATGTCAGGTGCCATGAGTTCCACCATCTCGTTTAAAATCTGGTGAGAAATCCATTTGTATTTTGTTCTTAAAAGCCACGATCGCAATGAAGGAATATCATTAGCCCAGAGTTCCAGCAGCTGCCTCAAAGTACTCTCTGTGTCTTCGTGGCCACGTATTGCTAAGCCTTGGGTCGACAGGTAAAGTAGTGACGACAGTGTTGCTAGGAGAGCCTCTCGGGCGTCCTCCATTTTTTCGCCTTTCCCTTGGCGCAAGCATATGCCACATTCGCGCAGCCTTTTGCAGCTACGACGGCATTACATGCCTCCTTATGAAAATTAGACCTCTCATGGGATTTAAATCTGTCAATTGCCTTTTTGCAGTTTGAGACACCATTTTTCACAAATGCCAGGTAACAATACTTGTCTTGGGAAGTGTTAGGGAGCGGCAGTTTCATCTCTGATGCTGTGCAACAGGTATCGCAAATCGCCTTGTCACCGTGGACATTGTAAGATAACCACTTGTAGGTACTTTTCCAGGTAGGCTGGAAGCGCCGCCCTTGTTTTTCTGTAGATGGTGCATCAGAAACCTCGCCGATGAATCGAATTTTGGAAGGACCGGCTTCTGCAGTGCACACAGAGCTTGGTGTGCTAGTGTCATCAGCGCGCGGTGGAGCTTCAGCGACTGAACTGTAAATGCTGGATGAGGGACGGCTCTCCTCGCAGTCTTCACCGGGGGCTTTCCGTTTCCTGATCATATATTTTTCCATTGCTTTTGAACAGTCTGCAAGGGAAATTAATAACATTCTGAATAGATGCTCGCATAAACATACAAAGTTTGGTATAATGTTCATGTTCAGAGTTGGTCAAGCGCGTAGGAACCCTGCTCAATTTTTAAAAAGACAAAATAATCTTGACCATGTCTGGAAGCATGAAGAATTATCCCGCGGTAAAAAACCCCAGTTTTCACACACAAAAAAAAAATATGATTTGCGAAGTCTGAATGACGGCGCCGCCTGTGGCAATGAGCTGTAAAAATTTTCGGCTACCCATAATATCATTTAGTGCCCGCTGCAATAAAGGTATGCGCCTTGTTGAAATTAGAAATACATTTTTTCAGAATATGGGCCGACCAGCATGCGAATAATTTTATACCCTCATGTGGCAACGAATATGGGACGATCAACCTACATTTGTCTACAAGCAATACGCCAATAAACATGGCATACGTACTATCACGATGAAAATAAATGAGAACAGCGGAGCGCGTGGCCGAAGCATAACAAGCCTGAAGGTATAGGGCGCGCCGTCCAGTTATCACCATTTACCGGCGCGCACGTCCGGTTTGATCGTGCAGTGCGATGATGCACCCCCTATACTGCGATATTTTTGTTTGCGCTGTCCAATTTGCGATGTCATCATTACTTCGCCGTCAACGTTTCTCTTTTTGAAATAAAAGAGAAGCAGAACACAAACAAAAACATCACAGTATAATCATCGGTCGCGAATAACCAGACTCTTGTGATCTCTGCAGCTACATTATTATTGCCATCAAACAAAAATATAAAGCAGATAAGACGTTTCATGTAATAAGAAGATGCCGGCGCTACATTTGTGAACTACATCTACACGTAATGTTATTTTAATTCTTTGAGCGCACTGCCGCACGACGGTGGCATAAGATAACACGCTCTATCTCCTGTTCCTAGTCCCTCAAAGTGCCACCGGGCCATGATTGCCCCGTTAGATCTCTCACAGGCGTGCAGACGGTGCAGTTACTTTGTTTACGGGCGCTGTGACACCGCGGTACATTAAACCGCAGTCGGCGCCTTTCTTTTGCCGAGAGCCGCGAAAGCGAATTGTTTCGATGAGCGATACGCCAAGCGAATATGCAGCTTGCTTTTTCTTACGCCTGAGTGTCTACCCACTTTTTTTGCTGGCGCTCGCATGCGCGTTTTAACTTCCGTCATGGCAATGTGTGCTGGCTTCGCTGCGAAGGAGCTCGGGCTCATAATTTGACACAGGAATGACTTCTCGGGCGCGGGAGCGGCATGAGGACGCTGAACAAAGTGTCACACGTTAAAGAACTGCCACAAAGATGCAGATCACGGATGTTGTGAAAATAGAAATAAGTTCTGTGGCTGTTAGCATGTTTGTGAATACAATGTGCAGCATGACCATACAATTTGGAATACATTATTCAAACTACATACAAAGCCATTTTGTCAATCTATTGCCACTTGAGCAAACTGTTGCTATTTTTAAAGGCCATTCTCTCAATTTCTTCCACTGGAATAATAGATCTGCCACTGGGAACCAATTTTGCGAGAACGAATAGTCCTCAAAGGTCGATTCTCTACGCGATCAAGCATTCCGCGCCTACACGATCCTTACATAAACACAGTAGTTGTCTTACACAGTAATTGCCTTACAGAATCAAAACCACGCACGTTCACTTTTCACTTGTTCCTGAAGGTTCCCTCACTGCCTCCTCGGCTCTTATTAGCGCCTGATAAGTTTTGCCAACTGAATACCTCGTACATGCCATATTGTAGGAGCACTCTCTCTGTAAGACTGCCGTCCTGGTACAGAACGGCTCAGAACTATGCGTTAGCTCCCACTTTCTCCTTTTATTAAAACTTACCGCCACGCAATTTTCATAAAGACACACCCTTCCATTAGAACGAGATCGAACAATGTTCCGAATCAGTCAGCGCCGACCACTTTTGGTCACTCTGGGTGGCTTAAGCGCGGGCACTTGCGCTCCTGCTGACGTGGTAGCCGACTTTGACGCCGCCAGATGCGCAAGGCTGCCATAAAGAACCATGTACGATCGCGCGCGTATAGTATTATAGCTAACGCAAGTGAAAGTATCATGACGATGCACTTCACATTGCTTTCGTGCTGACGACGCTTACTGCGACAGTGAACCTCTACTAAAGACGTGGAGTATTCGAAGGGGTATGCGTTAATAATGGAAGACTTCACTCACCTGTTTGGACCGATCAGGTCGCAGACGTCAGTTGTCAACTTGGCTGCATGGGCAGGCACTCGCTTAATTTCACAAGTGAGACGAGTGAGGCACATCCAAAGGGCCTGGACACGATGGTACTACCTCGTTGAAAAACCAGCGAGCTTTTTAAAGTCCTCTATATTTCCAAAGTTGTGCGCATGAAAACCACAACGGACACAATGGCGGTTCGCTTGGTTCTCCTATCTCGGATTCTCCACCTGCTCAAACGCGAAGGTGCCTCCTGCTAATGCTCACAAGACATCACTATAGACGGCGCAGTGGCAGCGAGCAAAGCTTAGGGCCCTTGCAAGGCTCAGAGGAGAAGGCAGCGGCGCATGCGCAGAGTACAAATCTTGAACGCGCGGTCACTTTATCGATAAAGCGTGCGCTTTGAAAAAAAAAAGAGGGGGGGGACAAGCGCGGCGCGTATCTGCTAGTTTGTAGTGACATGCGGCTGTCCGTGCGCCTGGGGAGTATACATACGCGGGTCGCGCGCTTTATTTTGGCGGCATTCTGCGCGCGGTATCTTGAAAGCGATCCGCAGACGGCTAATACCTTTGTACGCGCTGTGTTTTTGCCGCTCGGTTTCCGTTGAAGCGATAGACAGTACGAAGATCACTGCTTGCCGCTGCTGGTGCCGCACTTTCATACACAAGCGTTTCGACGGTTAGTGTCAGAGGTCATCGAGTGTGCAGTGTTCATGTTTGCTTGGGCGCGCTGACAACATGCTTGATAATTCAGTTAGTAAGCAAATGTTTGCAAGCTTATACGGCCGATAAAACTACTTTCCTTACTTCATATAGCTGTCTACTAATTTTCTATTGCAATCGATGCTTCGCCGTTCGGGTGACACTGCGCCTCTTTCTTTTTTTCTTCTTTTTACGTTTAGTGCGAGTATAAGCGCTGCTGCGCATGGCGGCTATTGATTCTGATTGCGAGTGAATCCAGCCTAGCCTCACTTCGGTTACTGAGTAAATTATTTTTATTTATGACCGCTGCAGGCATGTGGCGATGTTTCCATCCCTAATAAATGTTGTAAATTATTAGAACAGTTTTTGGTTATTTTTTTTCGTGAGTCGTTAGCATTGCCTACTGGAAACAGTAGCAATACTCAGACACACAACATTCATGTGCATTTCACACGCCGCTGATAAAAGACTCTGCTGAAGGGGCCACTGAAGACTGCAGGTTTTTCTTTTTCAGGGTCAAAAAAAGCACGCAAAGCAATTTGAAGAGAGGTGAACATTCTTCTTCTTTTGGGGGTTTTACGTGCAAAAACCAGTTCTGATTATGAGACACGCCGTAGTGGAGGGCTCCGGATTAATTTTGAGCCCCTGGGATTGTTTAACGTGCAGTAAAACGCAAGCACACGGGCGTTTTTGCATTTTGCCTCCATCGAAATACAGCCGCCGCGGCTGGGAGTCGATCCCGCGATCTCGTGTTCAGCAGCGCAACGCCTTAGCTGACTGAGCCACCGCGGCGGGTGAGAAGTGAGCATCATCATCATCATCATCATCAGCCTATATTTTATGTCCACTGCAGGACGAAGGCCTCTCCCTGCGATCTCCAATTATCCCTGTATTCCAAGCGTATTCCAACTTGCAGGCGCAAGTAGGAATGCGCTAGCGCAAGGCAGGGGTAATTGGAGGTGAACATAGAGCAACGTATTCATTCTCCAGGCATAACCTATCCTTACAATTAGAAATAATTGTTACTTGGCTAAATCCTTCGCTTTAAAAAATGTAACAAACTTATTCCTGTGTATAAATTTAAATATGTTGTATGTGTGTGTATAGTGTTCACAGTCGAAAGTAAAAAAAAAACGTTGAAGTGAGAAAAAATGCTTATGAAGTAGCCGCCGCTGGCGCTTCTAATGCTCTTGTCGTCCTATGGTCAGGATTTGCAGAAATAAAGCGAAAGTGTTAATGTAAAGCCGTGCACGTCCGAGCTGATGCAGTAAGCGTTCAGCCACAATAAAATTTTTAGTGAAACGTTGAGGCAACTCTAAAGAAACCGCAAATGATGTGGGCGACAGAACTCTGGTGATGACACTTTGGCGAGAAAGGGGGGGGGGGGGGGGGGGGCTCGAGCCCCAGAGCCCCCCCGTAGTCGGCGCCTACGAACTTGGAGCCGTCACTTCACATATAGCACGAAGCCAAGTGGTTAGGCAATGGTCTCCAAGCAGCGGCAGACGCTGCTCTGTAAACATGCGAATGTTTGAAACAGTGCGTTAACATACGGGCCACTTTTTCGTGTTGTAATGCGTCATCAGCGTATTTTTAAGCCAAGTGCAGGATGAAGGCCCCTTCCAGCAATCTCTAATGACTCCTGACTTGCGCTAGCTGACTCAATGTTGTGCCTGCAAATTTTCTAACTTTACCACCCAGCCTAAATTGCTGCGGTTCTTGACAGCGCTTGCTTTCCCTTAGCAACCAATCTGCAACTCTAATGGGCCAGCGATTCTCTGCCCTAGAAATTTCAACGACAGCGGTGGGCTCCCGGTTATGATTAAGAAATACCAGCTGTATGCGGTCCGACCCATTTAATTATTCTGTAATTTCCTTCTCATGATCAGCGTGCCTTGTGAGTAATTGACATAGATAAGCGTACACATGCGCAGATTCCAGACTCTGACTGGACATCGTGCATTATTGTTCACTTGACAAGCTATTCAGCATGGTTTGTGTTCTGCATAACAATCTTCAACCGTAGTCTCACACTTTCTGGGTTGAGGTCCTGTATGATTTGTTGCAATGTCTCCCCAACACTGTTGAACCGGACAGTGACATCTGGAAGCTAAAGGATTTTGAGCTATTCGGCCTGGATCCTTATTTCTAATCCTTCACAGTCTAACAACTTAAATATTTCTAAGCATGCAGGCAATAGTACTGGAGATATTGTGTATCCTTGCTTTACTAGCTCCTTATTAACAGCGAAGCTGTTTAAGCCAGCCGTAATTTGTGGCTCGTATCAAGAAACTATCATCATCAGCAATGAACAAAGAAAAGGAAATAAACTTTCTTGCCGAGGTGGGATTCAAACCCGCTTACCCAAGGTCCAAAGGCGAGCGTCGTAACCACTTGGCTATACAGCCACGCTTACAGAACAAGCATTTATGCGAACCATGTTATGGCGTTCGAGAATCGTCGTCTTCGTCCACAGCTGGCGCGTTCGCACGCGCTCGTACCAATGCTCTGCGAGGTGCAGAAGAGGTTTTGCGCACTATGCTCGGGAGAGAGATAAAGGAAATGAGAGAGAGAGAGAGAGACGCATTCACGGAGCGGGTCTGCTGGAACGTGCCAGCTGCCTTTCGCAGCAAGCTGCACCACCGCTGAGGTGGCTGGCCTCCATCTGGCTGCGGACCTGCTGGCGGAGGACTCCCCGGATTCTCCGGCTGTGATCCTCTGCGACTCGCGAAGGGCGCTCCTGCCTTTTCGTCGACCGGAGACCACCGGCCTTGGCGTTGCCCTGCTAGCGGAGTAGCTTCGCGCCTTTGTTTCAAGTGGCTTGAAGCTGTCGCTGCAGTGGCTCTCCTCTCACGTCGATGTCCAGGGCAACGAGGAGGCTGACGCCCTGGCAAAGGCAGCACACCGTGCTACTGTGCCAGTCAGCACCACTGTAAGTGCCTTTGACTATGCAAGGCACACGTTGCAAGCGGCACCTAACGGTGCCCCACCCGGATCGGCGCGTCGCCAGCGGTCACCTTCCACGACGTCCACTTCCTGATCGCGGCCTCACAAGGCAGGAGCGGTCTCTCCTGCTGCGCCTACGGATCGGTTCCTCCTGGACGGCTTCCCGGAGGTACAGCAAAGGCCTGGCTCCATCCCCGGCCTGCTCAGCGTACGGAGAAGAGGAAACAATCGACCATCTACTTTGTTCTACCCCGCCTCCCCAAAGAAAAGGCTTCTCTCTACGCGTCATTCCGACGTCTAGCAGTCCCTACAGCATCAGCATCGCAGCTACTCGTTCCCGGCAGGCACCACGGCTCCACCTTGAGGTACGTTCTCGCGTTCCTGGAGGACACTGGGGCTGTCGTTTAATTTATGAATGCGCCGCCTAGCTACCCCAGACAGTCAAGGGCTGAGTAATCGCCTCGGCCTTCTCTCTATTTTCTTTCTTGTTTACATCCCCGCCTCTTCCCCAAGGCGCTGAGTCATGCTCCCTAAGGGGCTGCAGAAAACAGCGCCTCTTCCTCTTCACAACCACAATCTCTCTCTCTCTGCTGGAACGCGTTGTTGGCATTGCAACGCGGTTGAACGCGGTGTCGGTGTTGCAAGCTGCGCTATGCAACACTCAGTGACGGCCGTAAGTCCAAGAGAGAGATACACGCATTCACGGAGCGGGTCTACTGGAACGCGTTGTCGACATTGCAATGCGGTGGAACGCGGTTTCGGAATTGCGGCCAGCTTCGCTGTGTCTTGAGCTTTGCGCGGCCTACTGCAAGCTATCGTCTTTTTCATATGTATTTTCCGTTTTTCTTGTTTAGAATTAAAACCTGTGAAGCTGCAACCGCAACTCAGGCAAAGTCGAAGCAAGCCGTTTGAGTGGCGGACACTTGCGCTGTGGCTGGACGTAAATACGGCAGTTTCACATAAATGAAACAATTTTTACACGCAAGCGTATATGCCCGGCCGCAAGTGAAATCGGCATTGGAATGTTTGAAGCCACGAAGAAAGCGAGCGGCCTTAAGAGGAAGGCACCTGGAGGTGGAAAATACAAAGGGTAAAGTACGAAGGAGAGCGCTGAGCGCGCAGCTAAGGAACGCTAGCCTAGGGAAAGTGGAGGGGGTGTTGAGCGAAGCGTGGAAGGAAAAGAATTAAGCAGGTGTTACACGTTTGTAAAACGTTATTGTGAAAGCCTGATTGCACGCCTGAAAGCCTTTTTGTCAAGATTAAGGTAAGTTTATGAAGAACTGTGGCAACTGTCCATCGGGGCGCACGACAGATGTCACAGAAATCGCCGCACCTACTGGTAGTAGACCAGTGCCGTCAGCGCCTTCGCAGAGCGAGGGGCTGTATGGAAACCCTGGCATGATGAGCGGCACCGGAGCCAGCGGTGGAAAAAGATGACAACAAACGCGCTAGCAGTGGCACGAGCGCGTCTCTGTGACCACGTGACGTGTGCAATCAGGCACGCACTAGGCGCACCCTCAGTAAGCCAGAACCGAGGAGCAGCCGCGGCTTCAGTGAAGCGTGCTCGTCTCGCAATACGTAGGACTGTGCTCGATTCCCACCTAGACCTAAATGTACCAAATGTTCTTTTCAAAAGCACTAATTTACAGTGTTTACACGAACCTCCCTGAGAAATGTGACGTGAATCGGCGCATTTTTTCTCGTGATTTTACTCTTTGCAGCGTCGGCAATTTTCGTCAAGGCGCAGTTTCGCTAAGGTCACCACCAACGCAGAAAACCTCTGACTTTCACCTTGAAGAAGGCTAAGCGTTGTGGAGGAGGAGGGCAAGCGGAGGCGCGCTTGATTGACGTCCTCTGGCAGTTGCTACGGGTGCTGTCTGCGGAATGGATGTACCGCTATTGCTGTTTGCTGCTTTAATTAATTTTGCTACATTTACGACTGTAGGAGGTTCCGATTCAGTCTCCGACTATGCAACCTCCTTCTGTATACACAAAGTTTGTAATTCATTCAATGCCCAGATAAAACCACTTCTGACTCTGACTCTGACCGGGTTCGTCTCGTGATGTGATCGTCCCCGCGCACCGGCGGCTGTATGTCGAAGTGAAAGCGTCGATGGTGGCTCAACCTCGCGCAAGCGACAGAGGCAGGTGGAGGAACCGCGCCGTTTCCCACTGTGGGTTGGGGGAGGCGATTGTGTTCTACTCTGGCGGCTGCTGCGTATGGCGCGGCCGCGCGAGCGCTATCTTGAAAGTGATGTGCGATGCGCCCTGTCTGGCGCACCAAGGGCCGATAGCTTCGTGAGCGCTGTAGAACCCATACACTGGCACGTTACCCACGTTCACGAAGTGAAGCGTCGCTGTAACTTTTTGATTTGTGAGCCGAATGCTTCAAGCACCGGAGCCTTGCTGTGAAGTTCGGGAAGTCCTCCAATACAACCTATGTGACAACTACTTACGTGGCTAAATACGCAAAAATGGAGTAGATTCGTCCAAAATCGCTGAATTAAGTGATCAAACTGTGCGTCGACGGGAGAGAACACAAGAAAGCATAATTATAGCGACGCAAAGGCTGATCTTGCTAATACGACGCGTCTTAGTTACCACGCACAGCGCCGTGCACGCTTCCCAGTGTTCACTTAGCGATGCCAGGCCACTGCGGCTGTCTCTTTCATGCCGTCATCTTGATAAATGCAGAGCAGGCGCGATTTTATGAGACCACTATCTTAGGCAAATCTACAAACTACATGGCTCGAGTGGCTCTAGAAGCAATCTATATCCACAAGAACTCAGATATTTGTTTAAGCGAAGCGCCAATTCTTTTGCACAGTGCCTAACAGAACTACTTGAACTCTGTTGTTTGAGGAAGATAGTAGTGTTGGTAACTTTTTGAGATTTGTTTTTATCACCTCGCATGGGACAGGGGGCGTGACAATGGTGTACGTGGTTCACCTTATAAAGCGGAGGGTTTGTCGACGGAAATACGCGTCAACAGTTGGTAGTAGCGCTCGTCCGCGTTTGTTGTTTGTGTGTGTGTGTGTGTGTGTGTGTGTGCGTGTGCGTGTGCGTGTGTGTGTGTGTGTGTGTGTGTGTGTACTTATTTGCGCTATATGTGAAAGTAACTATGTTAGACCAACTAGCCCAATAGGTGGTCCTTCGGCCCTACCTTAGGAGCAACATATCTACACCGTCGCTTACCAACCACCATCACAGTAGTGAATTCGAGGTGTTTTATTGCGATAGCAATTATATGGACACTTCTACCGGATTTCTGCCGTCGCCGTCGCCGTGAGGTTTCCTATAGATAAAATCTTCGCCGCGCGCCGTATGCCCGAGCGGCAAGCGTGCGGGGACGCGCGCTATCACGGAGAGCGAACGCACTCAATCACCCACGCGCAAGCAAGGAAGCGGGAAGCCAGCGCCGGAGGGAGCGCGGGGGCGGGGGGGGGGGGGGGGCGCACTTCTACTCTGCCAATAACCGCGCTCGTCGCTCGTCCGCACCGTCTCTTATCTCCACACGGCTCTGACCTTTATGCGCCGTGCATTCGCCGCTCAGTTTCCGTTGAAGCGATAGACTGCACGTACCTTCGCCCGCTGCGGCGTATGGGCAACGCTGCCAGCGTTTTGACAGTCGTTGTCTGCAGTCATTCAGTGTGATCTATTCGTGTTTGTTTGTGCGCGCTCACACCACGCTTGTTCATTCAGTTAGTAATAGTCGGGCCACATTTTCCAACGCACGCTACGCATGCAATGCTGCCCAGATCGGCAGTGCAGCACTACAGGTGTGTCCCTTCGCACGCGCTGCCCACGGGAAGCGCTTCTCATCAACACCACCATTTGACACGCGCCTTCTCGTGGTCATCGAGTCTCTCTTCATGTCGGTCTACTTACGCCGCAGCACACCTGCTTACTTAATCAGCTCATGTTTACTACAATTCATATTGCTACCAAAGCCGCTCACCTTACTTCGTATGACGTTGCTGTGTTGCTATCGCATTCATTGCTTCGCCCTTAGGGCGGAACTGTGACATTGTTTCTTTTCGTAAAACTTTTCCTACCCCAGAATTTGCTCATATGTTCGCTAAGCCATTTCCACTCATTAATCTTAACGTTTGTAAAAAAAATTGTCAAACCATGCACTTATTACATGGGTAATTATGATGGTCGACAGCGTGTCCACAGCCTTGTGTACTAGGTCTTGAAGAATCTTAGCGAGTTTGGTCAATGCTTCAGGCGCACGCCTCTTCCTTACGTGGTGGTCCATGAACATATTGTACAAATGAGCAATTTCCTCAGGCGTCAGTCCGTTTGTTTCCTGCGATGATATTGTGATGGTTGGTTAAAAAATCAATCCTTCACCAGATTATTTCATTGCTCGCAGTGTAAAATTTTATATGTAGATCGCTGATAGAAATGACCCATCAGCACATCATTTATAAAGCCTTGCAGTGCCGATTTATATAGGAAAAGCCAACTTTACAATCCAATTGGCATGTCGAAAGAAGAGTTGGAGGTCCCACATTAGAGTGGTAAATAATACCGAGGTAAACTGAAAGCAAGCCGGAATGGGGAGGAAACCTTCTGCATGCATAAAACAATTTTTCCTAGTGGCTATCTGTACCTTTGTTTAGCTGGAATGAGCTCATCGGACTTTGCCCTTTACTGTTGAAGCACGCGTGATGTGTTACAAGAATTGTTCCAACGCCGAGAAAAATCGCTGGTGTTTTGTCATTTAGTAGATTTGTGAAAGTAAGTTTACTTCATGAAGACACCTTGAGGTTGGTCTGCTATAACTGGCCACAAAAGGAGATCTCGTCAGGTTTTAAATAAAATTGTCATTGATTCCGTTTGTCAAGGCAGCTGATGGATGGCCATTCTGTAGAGCTTCCTTTTTAGAGATATGAAACACGGGCCATGAGAAGAGACGAAGTTGCATTGAAGGAGTTTGTACAACTGGACCCACCATGCATGACAAATATTTTTTTCAACTGGTATTTGTCAGAGACAAAAATATTCCAGAAGAAATGATGAAATCAGCACAGATTTATTCGCAGTATCTGAAACTCGCAGCCGGAGTTAATTGCTACCTAACTGTTTTCATAACAACCAATTTTAACACAAGTGTAATGTTCCTACGTAAACATAGTGACTCTATTTGTTTATTGTGGCATTTTTAAGCAGGCTTCTCTTTTTGTCGTCCTCTTCTACCTTTCTGCGCCGTGGCCATTGGCGATGTGGATCGCTACACTCTTCAACAGTCCTTGTTGCTTAGCTGTTTTAATAACGAAGTACGGGCCAGTGAATGGAGTCTTTGAGTCCAATCCTTTTCGCACCAGTATTATGGATCCAGGGTCGATCTCTGGCATCTTTATTTTGTGGCAACGATCAAAGTGCATCTTCATAGTCATCCGGTATTTCTGGCGCTGCAGCTGGGTCTTTGGTTGTTCCTTTAAGTCAATCCGATCGACTAAGCCCAGCTCTCGGTCTGCCGGCAACCAAGGAATAGCGCCGAATGCAGTAAAGTGTGGGCTGCAGCCAATGCCTGTGGTGTAGGATCTGTTGTGGTACACTGCTGCCTCCAAGGCATTCTGCTAGCCTCCCTTAAACTCTGGCTATTGACCCTTTTCGCGGAGCAGTTTGTGTTAGAGAAACGAGATGGCGCTCACGGCGGCGCGCCATACCTCTCCTCAGCGATCGCGCAGGAATTCGAAACCATTACCGCTTTTACCTTGCTTCTGTGCAATCAGCTGTCGGAAATGCAACGGAGTTTTCGCTAACGCACTGTGCTCTAATCATGCTAGATTAAATCATGTGGATTGAAGACGTGTGCAGTAGTTGGCTGCAAAAATAGTGACTGGCATGTTAAGGAATGGAATGAATCTGTGTGGCCAAGTTCGCGGACCGCTGCTGCGACTGTCTGAACGTGTTACCGGCACTTCGAGATGTACGGCTTTCCTCGAGGATACAGAAATTTGCTCATCCGCCAGCATTGTATCGCTAGCCTTCAAACAAAGGGCTTCATCAACAGAACGTCGGCAAGGGTGAGTACCACTCGTTAAACAATTACAAAGGGGGTAGCTCCGCTTCCTGTAATAGTAAGCTTCGCGCACGTTATTTATACGGATCTATCCGAAATCGCAGGGAAACTTACGCCCACTATATCGCCGACATATTAATAATTAGTGAATGGGCACTCACTTGAATGTATGCGCGTGATATATGCACAATAAATGACGGAATACACCGATGGCGCACGAATGGTCGAAGCTGAATGTTTCGTGACGGCTCACAAGAGTAAGCGAGTTACTAGCGGTAATATATATTTGCTACAAGGTATTACAATGTACAAAACAGCCAAGTTCCAAGCCTTGCGTGCAGCGAGAACAATTCTATCAGAACTGAGCACACCCGCGAGCGATTAGGCAGAAAATAATCAGATAGTGGCTGCACCGAGGAACTTCACTGACTCGGAAACTGACAAACCGCTGCTTCAAAATTTTTGCCAAATAAAGAACAAAGAGCAAAACACACTAATCCTGATTCAATTCATGAGCGGAATGTTTGGATAGATTGGAATACATATTTAACCCCGCTTTTAGAACAAGCACCTTATACGCTGCTCACGCCGTTCGGACAAAGCTTAATGAGCTTCGAAAGCGCTTTTACATGTTCTCTGAAGCTGTGACCAAAGCTTCGTGTCGTCCACTGAGCTACCGTCTACGATATCTCCCCAAACAGAGGCTTTCTAAGCCGCGCCGGTGTCATACACTTCCATTGTAAACAGGGAGGCAGCGGAGGCAGTTGAGGCAAGCAATGGACGCGTCACCACGTGATCAAACATGGCAGCGCCCACGGAATCGCCCCGAAAAGGGTCAATAGCTTATAAACATTTTGAGGTCCCGCATCATGCGCTCAGCGAGAGAATTAGCCTCAGGATGATGTGGTACTAGGTAGCGAATCGCATTGTATTTCTCACTAGTCCAATTACGCAACTTCTCACTTCTGAAAGCTGGTCCATTGTCCGCAACAATTACTTTAGTGTTCTTGAAGATATCCTGCTTGACAAGAGATATGACGCAGTTCGCAACTTCTCTTCCAGCTTTGGCGGCAACAAAGCGCGTGCATTCATCCACGGCGACCAGAAAAGCGTGAGTTCTTCTAACGCCTTCACCTTTCTGCTTGAGCTCAGAAAAATCAATCAATGACTTCAATGGGATCGTTGAGTATTCTGGCAGTACCATTTTGTTCCCACGAGGCTTGTATTTTGATTTAACCATCTGACACTCGTGACACTGTTTTGACGTAATTGGCAACATCTGCTTTTATGTTTTTCCACGTAAACCTCTTGGTGAGCTTTGGTAGGTCTTCCAAAATCCATCATGTCCTCCCGATTGTCGACTGCTCTGATATAACTTCAGCACTGTGGGCACTTTTGTTTCAGAACATAGAATTTCGCCTTGCGCAGCTGTATCTCTTGCGTGCCCTCCCAGATTTGCATCAAGTTAACTCTTCCTTTCGAAATCTCCTGCGCTACGTGCAGTCGGGATAATGCATCAGCGTCCTGATGCCTCTGGCCTGGCCTATGCGTTATGTCGAAGCTGAATTGTTGAATCTCGCTCACCCAGCGGGCTATTCTGCCCTTTGGCAGTGCGAGCTCCAAGAGATATGTTAATGGCTGATTATCAGTGAAGAGCTTGAAGTGCTTGCCTTATAGGTTGCTTCTGATGTGTCTTAGGGTCATTACGACCGCTAGTCCTTCCTTTTACGTTGTCGTGTAGTTTTCTTGTGGTTTCGTGAAGGTACAAGAATAGTTAGTATCCGATGACCTTGAGTTCCCAACCAGGCTGTTCGTTTTGATCTATTTGATAAAGAATGACTCTGGCAGCGTAGTGAGAAGCGTCCGTGTAAAGTTCAAACGGCAAATCAAAGTCAGGGAGTGTCAGCACAAGATCGGGGGAAATAGCTTCTACAAGTTCCAGATAGCTATTCTCACATTCATCGGACCATACGAACGACATCTCTTTTTGTGTCAGTGCAGTGAGACATTTAGTTTTTCTCGCATAGTCTTTTATGAACGTGCGGAAGTAGCCTGCGAGCCCAAGGAACACTCTTAAAGAATGAATCTCATAGGGTTTGGCCAGCTTCTTGATGCGCTGAACGCTCTCCTCTTTAGGGCCCTTGGTTCTTCCATCATATACTCTTCCAAGGAATACCACTTTCTTGCAGAAGAATTCACTTTTCCTAATGTTGATCTTCAGTATAGCAGTGCTGAGGGCTTCGAGGACCTTTCCCAGATGCTCTTCATGGTCTTCCCCTGTTTTCGAGTATACACTTATGTCGTCCACATACACCTTACAGAATTTTCTCATGAAGTTCTTTAGCACATCGTTCATCATCTTTTGAAATTATGATCCGGCGTTTCTCCATCCTCGTATATGTCGAAAGGGGTAACAAATGCTTTAAATTTCTTGGTATCCTCTCTTAGTGGTACCTGCCAATATCCTTTACATAGGTCAATGCGGGAAAACCATTGACATTCTCCAGTTTCGTCAATTATTTCATCAATTCTCAGCAATGGATATGGGAAGAGATATGTTTGCTTGTTTACTAGTCTATAATCTGTGCAGAGGCGAAATGACCCATCTTCTTTTGGAACAATCGTAATAGTCGAGGCAAAGCACGAAGTAGAAGGCCTGATTATTCCCGCCTCCAGCATTCCCTGACATACTGACTCTATCTGTTTATTGCGGCATTCTTAAGCAGGCTTCTCTTCTTCGTCGTCCTCTTCTACCTTCCTGCGCCGTGGCCACTGGCGATGTGGATCGCTACAATAAGTATTTACGACTCACAATAATAACCATTGATCGTTTATCAATTTAGACAAAATATTGTAGTTGATCCCTCTTTCATAGGAATCGGTAGAAGAGGAAAGTGAAACATGTCTTTACAGAAGCTGTTGCATGTTTGCTTCATGAACTCACGGTCAACTGCAGCGAAAGGCGCACGATTTGCGGGCCGGCGACCATGTTGCAGATTTGTCGGCTAGCGGTGCCTTGATGGCGAGTGCAGTCCTGCTGGCGAGTGGCTTCAGCGAAAGTGCGAGCATTCTGGTCCGGCTCCGTAGTGGCCACGGCAGCCAGTAGAGCTGCGTCGCGCACAGCTGCGGGAATGCCAGTGGCAGAGTTCTCACCGTGCACGGCAAACGCGCGAAGGCATTCTGCTTCACGCTGGCGTGTCTCTCGCCGCCGCAAAGCGAGATTCGCCAGGCGACGTCGTTGCCTTTCGGCACCTTTTAGCGCAGCAGTTCTCTTAGGTGGTGTCATCGCAAGCGAAGCAGTAGGCGACGAGTTGTGGATGCATGTTGAAGCCGTAATTCATAGGCAACCAGGCGCCACAGGCTAATCCGACGCTAACTGCCTACACGAGGCCGCAGAAGTTCATGTATTTGTCCGACCTTCGTGCTTGTAGATTTAGACGTTCTTGTGGCTTTGTTTATTGCGCTTTATATGCCTTCAGTGCTGTAAATTTAAGAGCAGTCTATAATTTTTGAAGTGCAGGAAACGCTGCGAAGACGTTCAGCTTGTCGAGATGGCCAAGCGTCTCGATGCACCGGCACAGCATCGCCAACCGAAACAGCTATTGGAATGAGCCCATCACAGCTTACGCTGTAAAAATGACCACGGGCGCCAAAAAGGAGCAGCACTGCTCCCTCCAAACAACGCAGGACGTCGCTTAATCCGCGCATCTCAACTTCAGAGCTGCGTGGCACAGCAACTTTTCTTTCACCTTCCTTCGCTGCGACGTGCGCATCGCCACGTTTCTGTAAAGGGCCGTGCGCCAAGCCCTACGCTAAAGGGCGTGAAGGACCCGGCCAGCGCCAATCTCTATTGAAACGTAATTGCGTTGCTCCATGCAGAACGGCATAGAGCGCCCAGCTGGTGGCGAGCACAGACCCTCCGTAAGATTTCTTTTTGTTTCCCACGAGAGCGAATTAGACGCGGCTTACGACACTTCTCACCTCGCATTGTTTCGCAAAACGTTGGGCCGGTAAGCCTGCGCGTCAAGGGTATTTTCATCCAGAAGGCTAGACCTGCCCATTATTAGAGAATACAGTCGCCAGTAGCCGCCCAGACAGCCTGGTGTCCATGGCAGCTATTTGGACGTGTGCTATTTCCCTACTATTTTCTGTTTAATTTTGTAAATATTGGTCATTTTTTTTGTTCTTAGACAACTACACGTGTCCCGTCTATATAGCTTACTCAAGTGGCAACAACTTGCATCGTGCTACGCACTATTGCTAATATTAAACCTTCTTTCAAGGAAACTGACATCACACTCATCATGTAGGTTCTTCACCATTTAGTACCAAATGCACAGGAAAAATAAGGTCATGAAAGAACTCACCTCTATCACTTCCAAAGCAAGTTCATTATCATCCGCGAGCTTTTTACTCCAATCGTCATCGGAATAGTCTTTCTCTGTCCATTCACCTGGATGGTCATGCAGCTTAACAAGCGTTTCAGTTTTCGTGTTTGCTGAGATTGCTACAGCCGCATAGTATCCAAGAACGAAGAATACTGCAAAATAGAATAGAAAGATATTTCAAAACTGCGCTGCAGCCAACTATTTTTTCTGCACTGCAGATTAAAAAGCGCTCGAAAGCCAATGAAATCGTGCGGCGCAAAACAAATTATTGTTGAAAAAAAAACTATATGCATTTAATTTGAAGTTCAGGATGCTAACATCTTCGATTTCACACCAGCGTTAAACAAGTGAAGCAAAAAATTGCTTGCCTCGAATTTTGATTTAAAAATTTGGCATTTGCAACAAGAACGGTGCTGTAGTTTGTTAAATATAATGAAGCCCGAAAAACGAATTACTTCTTTGTGCATTCTACTTCTCGAAGGAAACTTTATCAAGGGAGTTCCTGCGGAATATTTTCTACGTATAATAAAATCAAAAGCTTGTGAAATTTGAAAATAAAATGCTTTGAGCCGTTCGCTTAGCAAGCAGTACCATGGGTGAAAATTTGATGCGATGTTTGCTGCGGGTAATGCTTAGCCTAGACTTGATAGTGCTTAGCCTAGCCCAAATACTTGGCCAATACCTTGCGATAGCCAATCGATAGCCAATCAATGGCTAATCGATAATAGATCAATAATTAATAAATACCGGAAAATACTGGGGATTGCTTGGTAGTGCTTAGCCTAGCCCAAACGTTAGGACTAGATAGATGCTCATCAGCTCCGCTATATCTTTAGCATTGTGCCACCAGTGCAAGCTACGCTATCTTTTTTTTTTGTACAAAGAACATCGAAGATGTTGTGCGTGCAACAAAGATTACAATGGTGCTAAAGGTTTTTTTTACAATACTCCTGCAAAACTTAATTAAAAAACACTTGCGTAAAGGAGCACAGGTACACTTTCTCATTCAGAATGGTAGAAATATACAAGAAAAAACTTGCATTGGATAACACAATACAGAAGAATAAAAAGATTTATTGAAGACTGCGGTAGAAAAAACCTAAACAATACATGGTGGCAATTAGAAAATTACATGCCAATTCACAGAGGAGAGAATGATGAGGGGTAATTTTGTGTTTATGGTAGCGGTCTCTTGTTCAGCGAAACAAATTGACTGAATCCTTCTGAAAATTATTTTGCATTGACTACGCGGGCGATTGATTTCGCCAACTGATTCCACTCATGAGTTGCGATGTGGACTTACCAAAAACTGTGTAGATCAGAGTTGGTGCAAGGTTAATGTACTTGGTAAGAGTGACCAAACACGGAAAAGCTACAGGTGCTGCTCTTATTATTGTTGCAGCGTAAAGGGTAATGGTTGCCATATATATTGTAAAAGAATGTTATTCTCGAAGCCCAGAGCCTTAATTATGGTGATGCAAGGTGAAGACTGTTTTTAATTTTAGATAAACCCAATTAAGGTATATTCCCGACGAGAACGAATTAGACGCGGCTTGCGTCTGTAGTAAGAAACTAGTATATGGCAACCTGGAAGAAGCCAACGGAAGCCACGAAGAAGCGAATGCGCGAGCTCGTGACTGAACGTGCATGGGAGCTCGGGGCCTTCGGAACGAAAACGGCTGAGCTAGTGCTGCCAGGCTAGCCAGGGCGTGTACGGGTTCGACTTGAGGCACAACACGCACCGAGCCGGTGCTACCAGACCAGCCGGGACTAAAGTGGCGTACCTACGGTGAACCTGTGTTCCGGCCAGAGCTTAGATACAGACCAGGCTGAACGGGTCGGTGCTGTTCCTGCGGTGAACGAGCGTTTGAGCCCAGCGGTTCCAGATGGCCTTGGTCGCGAGTGCGAAGTTCGGGCGAGCCACGTGAAAGGGTCCGGCACAACCGCCTGCTGGGGTCGTGGCCACGGTGCCGCGTTGCTGACCACGTGGGCCTGCCGTGCTGTCACGCGAGCAGTTCATCATCTGCACGTATGCTAGCCGCCTGTACGGTTCCGTAATGCAAACAGCGCTTCAAGTCTACAAGCGCCGACGCCTCCGCCATCAAGTACTGTGAGTGACCTTACGAAGATACTCAGACTCATCGTATCGTCAGTGAGACACGCGCTGTGAGCAACTCGCGTGAGTCGTGGACTGCGTGGACAGTGTAGAAATAGTACAGTAACTTGTAGCTCTTCGTAAGTGTAATTGTTGCCGTCTATCGTCAATAAATGTTTCTCCTGTCTATGGCTTTGCTTCCTGTATCAGAGTCTCTGGGCCCACGAACCACCACAACGTCACTTCTCACCTCGCATTGTTTCGCATAACATGGGTCCGGCAAGCCTGCGCGTCAAGGGTATTTTCATCCAGAAGGGTAGACCTGCCCATTATTAAGAGAAGGGAGTCACCAGTCGCTGAACAAGAGACCGCTACCATAAACACAAAATTACCCCTCATCATTCTCACCGCTGTGAATTGGCATGCAATTTTCTAATTGCCATCATGTTTTGTTTAGGTTTTTTCAACCGCAGTCTTCAAGAAATCTTTTACTCTGAGCCTAACGTTGTTGTACTGTAGTGATTCTATCTCTTCATGAGGCCTGAGCCATGAGTGCTCCAAAAAGCTGACGAATATTGAAGTTTAGATCGCACAATACAGTTGTGGGCAAGAAATTTTGTATCCTTGCAAGCTTGGCGAAGTGTTTATCAGAGAAAACCAAGAGTCCTACCTGATTCCTCCAAAAGACAGTGAATATGTGTGTTGCACGACACATTAGTAGTCAAATGGAAATGTAATATTCAACTCACTCGACTGGTTCGATATTCTCATGGCTTATCAATCAAAATTTCAATCAAAATTTGTTCCAACATACAAGCAATGTTGAGGACCGTGGACAAAAAGCCAGCAAGGCTTTACGTGGTCCATGGCCCCGTTTGCAGAAGTGTGTGAACAAATATATTTTGGGTGGTAAGCCGCCCCTGCTTTTATATCTTCATAATATCACTCATATTCCAATCAAAACATCACTGGTGTATTTTCTGCAAGTGTTGTTTTAGTTCACTGTAGCCTTTAGACTCCGTAACAGCTCGCTAAATAACAGTGTTGTTGGCAGAGAGACCTATGTTTGAATTTATACCAATCTGAATATCATTTATGCAGATTAGAAATCGCATTGGCCCAAATACTGAGCTAGGGAGCACGCCAAGCTTCACGCGTTCGAACTTAGATACAATCTCACAGCAAATCGTTACCAAGAAAAAGCGTTAGACATGTTTTGCAGTGAACCAATACTACGAAGGTTGCATTATTAACACTTGATGTGCAGTTTCTGTGTTTATTTATCTGTTGCACTTCTTGTCGTACTACACAGGCATCGCGCATGCAGGAAAATAGCTTCCTGCATTTGTTACGGTTTTATTTACCATTGTTTTATTAAAGATGATAGTCTTTCTTGGGCTACCTAAACGCGAAAAAGTTTGTCCGTCTCTCGATTCAACCGCCCGGCCAAAACCAACCAAGTTACTAGCACTGGTGGCAAGGGGTCATTCACGTCTGCATTATACAGCGCAAAGAAAACCTCAGACCTATTTGAGGCAAAATATATGTACGTAACCGCGCTCCACAGCGTTCACTTATTTGAGAATACGCATTGGACTGGTTTTTACGTTAGTAAAGGAAAAATCAACGCGTTCGAAATGGTGTCGAAGAGACGCTACGTGTTAAAAACAAGCCGACTGAAGCCACGTTTCTGTAGCCGGCTTTAAGCCAACAGTTATAAAAGGTCCGCACTGATCGCGCAAGAGCACCGCAAACACGGGAAATTTTAACTGAATTCAGCAAAACCGCCATTGCATCAATCATGGGAGGAGTGAGAGGGGAGAGGAAGGCCGTGAGTGGTGCTAGGGGGGAGAAGAGAGGTGTTACGTATAAGGGGCGGCAGAAGACTATCGTCTTCCGACGTCATTTGCAGCGAAGCAAGCAGATATGCGGGAAATTTTTTTCTTTAAATGCCTTTCTCACTTTCCCCGCTTTTATATTGCCTAAAATTGTGAAATAAATGCGCATATTAGAAAGTGTATTTAAACGGGCCGACGTAGACATAGCTGGATCTTTCAAAAGCGTTATGAAACAGTGAGTCACAGATGATGCTGAAGATAGGGTGGTGGGAAGGAAAAACTGTTTCACATACCACACGTATAATTCAGCGGCGATCGAAGCGGCATTGTAGAATTTTCTGTCAGAAATTTCTGAAAAAAAAACCAAGGTAATATTACGGTAAATATTACCGTGTATCAGAGTTTAGTGGCATTTATTCATTCAGCTTATGTGAGAGACACTCTCTTCAGATTGGTTCTACGACTGTATGCTGTGATAGCTGCCGTAGTGGAGGGTTTCTGAACTAGGGAAGAGCGCTAGAGACGAGTACGCATAAGAGGCACACAACAACTAAACGTGCCTCTTCTGCGTCCTCGTCTTCCCCGCAGTTACCTAGGTCAAGATGGTCAAACAACTAACCGACACGTTCACTTTGTTAGAGGGTTTCTGAGTAAGTTTCACCACGCCCTTTCCTTTACGTGTGCCTAAATCTAAGGACGTGTGCGTTTCTACATTTCCCTCTTCTCAGTATGTGGCCGCCGAGGCCGACAGTTGAACCCGCCGCCCAAAGAGCAGCAGCAGAAAGCCATAGCTAATGAGCTACTGCGGTGGATGCCTCGAGATCACACATGCGAAAGAGAAAGTACAGGGCGCAGCCTTCTGGAATGACAGTAGAGTGTTGTAGCAAATTAATCAGCATGCTTCCAGAAGACATACGCTGGGATGTTATAAATCTTATTCTTAAATTATTCCTGACAATATAACGCACATGTGTTAGCGGCAATTGCACGTCTCATTACATTGAGGCGGTATGCTCGAGCCCGAGAACGTATGGAAGGGAATAGCGAACATTTTTAGCGAAGGGAACATTGCACTTAGTTAACAGTAGTGGCGGAATCACATAATAGATAGAACACCTGAGGCTGCATATCCGCAGAACATTACGCTCGAAAATTTCCTCGGGAGTGCCATTTTTTAAAGAAACAATAAATCTCAAACTGCAATTTAGAGGTGTCTAGCCTTGATTTGTGTTCTGTACACTTTAGTTAAAAGAGCCTCCTCTTGATATCTTTAGAAGACATACTAAGGCCTTCAAAGGTACAACTCAATTGCCATCAGGGAATCTGTAAAACATGGGAAATATATTCATAGTGCAGTGACATAAGGTAGAATTGAATTTAAAAGCAAAATGCTTTATTAAAGTCTTAATCCTCACTATAAAGATGGGAGGACACAGTACAGCAAATTGTAATTTAGTATATTTGAACTAAATAAACACAAATACACCCTAAATAACACATGAAATTGCAACAGTACCTATTCATGCGTAACGTGTAGAACATTTGTACAGGAAAGAGCAATGTAAAAATGAAACATATTATATAAAAATGCACTAAACAGCAGAGTTTACTCCAATAAGTACATAATTCTCCTGGTGATAAATTTGGGGAGAAGCGGTCTTCTTATTTCTCACTTTATTTTTCGTCCGATGTATTGTTTATGTGATCTGTTTCTATATTTTATTTGCTGTTAGGACAACCTGAAAGTTGAGGATATAGGGTTTGTGAGCCATAGCGTGTCCAGTCTATGTTTCCCCTGTAAGTAAAATGTCGTAGATGTGTACGGTCTGCGCTGAATGTTCTCAGATGCTAGAAGAAAGGCAGGATCATTATCATTAAACCTTGTGTGTGACCAGCTGACCTGATGATTTTAGCCTATGTAAGTATATTATGCTCAGTTTTTGCTGGTATTCTTGTGCTGGTCTGATTCGTAGTATTACTTACGCCTATAGAGTTGGTCATAAGCAAGAAACACGAATTTTCTGATGCGTAAGAAATTCGAGATTTTTTTTGTAGAAGAACACTAAATAATCTAAAGCACGCGAAGCGGTCCATGACAAGGAAATGCGAACGTCCCATTCACTATTGTCAATCTTGATCAATATCTTTCAGCCACGACCTTACTGTGAGTAAGAAGGAGAAACTTTAACTCCGACACCTAGAGATGAAAATCCTATTTTGCAGTTCTAATATAACCTACGAGAGACATGCAAACGTACAATATTCGACGCTTCCTCACTAAGTGGAACATCCCTTGTCTTCAATGAATTAGGCACAAATATACATTCTCTTGTTAATCGCGCAACATCTTTTCCGGCGCATCTTGCATTTCTCTTGCTTGGGTCAGTTGATGCAGAAGTGTAAGCTGGAAAATCTGGCTTTTTATGAAAAATGCATGCGCATGATCTAAAAGCAACTATGTAAAGCGAGTTGCTGCCATTTTAAAGTAAATCGTCGATCAATTAGTACATGCGACGGAAAAGCCGCTGGCAATACACGTTGACAAGTATTTTCAATGAATCTAAGTTTAAAGGAATTCGTTGCTCCAATGAGCAAAAGACGCTAGCGTTCCGCCTCTGCGGCCTTTTAGGCTCCACGTTTAGCCACATCTTGTTGCCGTTTGCGCCGCTTTACCTCAGCTTCTGCTCGTTGTTATTCAGCATCTGCATGATACTTAGGCTGTTTCACCTCGGCCTGAGCCTGTCGCGTAGCAGGGTCCACCTGAAGCTTTGCCGCATCGCCTTAGCCTCCCAGGTTAACGTCCGTTGGCGTTCCTCCTCTGACTCTGCAGCACGCTTTCGGTGTTATTCTTAAGCTGCCGCAGCCAACCGGCCCGTCGTCGCCATCACATAACCTAGGAATTGTGTGAGGGACGTTCATTTGCACGACTTTCGGTACCGGTCGTTGATGGCACTACATCGAGTGCAGGGGTGAAAGGGCCAGTTCATTTTAAGGCGAAATCCTTAGATGGCTCAGGGGTAGAAAATTTGACCGTCCTGAAAGTTCAATGGCACCGGAATTCATAGCACCAAAATGCATGGTGCCCCCAGCCACATCGTGCTACAATGATGCCATCAAAAAAAAGGTTGTTGGTTCGAGTGCCTTAATCAACTCTACCTTATTTACGATAGACAAATTAAGGCACTCAAACCCACGAATATTGGCGGGAGTCGAACCCGTGACCATTGGTGTTACTTAGGACGAAGATAATTACCTGCCACCATGTGTTGCTGCATTAACTCTACCTTAATTACAATAGAGATAATTATGACGCTCAAACCTACGAACATTGGCGGGAGTCGAAGCCATGACCTTTGGTTTTACTTAAAGCGAAGGTAATTAAACTCCCACCATGTGTTAGTGCCACCATGGTGTCACCAACAATGATCGTGGGTTGAAGTGCCTTAATGAACTCTACCCTAATTAAGAGTGAATAGGGCACTCGGAACCGCGACCTTTGGTGGGAGTGGGGCCCCGATATTGGGTGTTCCTGAAGGCGAAGTTAATGAGGCAAAGTTAAATAAGATATCTTTAGTTAAGGCAGTGGAACCAATAATCTTTGGTGCGAGAAAACAATAGGAAGTAACAACGCATTTAAATGAGAATGTCAATTACTTTAAATAATGCCTCACGAGCACGTAGGCGCTTTCATCCTCCTAGCGTACGCTAAATTGACTAAACTTTTTGTGTTAGATCATGCCAAGAAAGATAGTTTTTAATTGTATTCATATTCCTTTTAAGTTAATGACTTGTTTTTTTTTATTTCCTAAACTTCAGTGGTTGTCACGGAATTTTCGTTGATATAGACACTAACCGTAAGGAGAACAAAAAAAAGCTACAAAGCCTTGACCCTGAACTAATAATATTTCTTCTAAGTGTTTTCTATGTGTTTTCTAAGTGTTTCTAAGTGTTTCTAAGTGACCCGAACTACAGCATAATATTTCTTCAGCTTGATTACGCCAATAATACAAATCTGGCGGAGCTGCCAAGGTAGCATGCGCCCCTGTAATACTTCCTCTTATGCGGCCATCACAAACATGGCCACTATTCGGGCCCGCTTTGAGCGCTTTAATTTCTACATTCTGGCAAAAAATGTAACTGCTCCTGAAATACTTCTTTTTTTTGCGCTAGTATGTGTGGTGTATTAGATTACTCAGGCGTACTTGATTTCCTCTTGCTTCAGCTCCACATCGAGCTTTTAAACACCTGATTCAACTAGCTGCATAAAGCTGACAGTCGGACATAAACAGCTCTGTGTGAATGAGGGTCTTGGGCAACCCGGAAACAACGTTTATTGTATATATATCTAGGGCACTAGTACTCTGCAGGGATGCGGGTTCCAGCCAAACAGTTACAACTGCTCATTTGATATCATTACCCAAAGCAATATGATCTCCTGATTACAGACGCCATATCAATACAGCGCTGCGACAAGGTTTCTTTTTGCATTGGATAATACATTCACGTGGGTGTCCGTCGCGGCTGAGCGCCAGCTTTACGAAGAGGCAGGCGCTAAAGCTTGTGGAATAAATTCATCAGTTTCACTTGCTACATTTTTTCGCCTGCCAGCGTGCACATGACAAGCTTAAAGTAGCATTATCTGTGTGAACAGCAAGTGTAACGTACTCAATGGGTTGAATATGTCAGTATCCACTTGGACAATTTTTTATTCTGCCGAAACAGTGCGCCATTGGAAAGAAAACTCTGACGCTCATCGAATTTAAGCCGTAAAATGATTATAAAGAACTCGTCCGCATCAGCAGTATACCAACGCAGAACAAATCCCACTGCATTAGACGGGATTATGGAGAGCAGCATCTGGGGCAATCACTACTCAACCGAGGCGCGAATGACAGAAGCACGAAAACAAGCAACCCAGGAGCACAGCCGTACTCGTCGATAATGGCAGGCAGAAGCTTGTGCAGCCGCTCAAAAAGAAGCCGACGGGAAAAAGAAAACATGCGTGAGAAAACGCACTGCAACCACTGTTCGCACTAATTGGCATTGAGGGATTGAAAAATTATTGAATATGCTTGTACTTACTTTTTCTTCGTGCCTTTCAAGCGATATGTGCTTCTTTAACGCAATTATTCCCCCCTTGGGGTATTGAAACAGTCAGAATGGTCTCTAGTGTACTGACAGAAACAGTGCTCCCTAAGAAGTGCTCCCTACGAAGACTGAGTAACTGCACTGCAACCTACTCGGTGGCCACGACAGTTATTATATAGCAGGAACATCCAGACAGAGAGAGAGGGAGATAGAGAGCCAATAGAAATTCACTTTACACGCGCAGATACGAAACATTGAAAGCACATACGCATATCTTCTGCAGTTTTGCGTCAAATGTGACCGCTTGATTGGAAATTATATTTCATAGGAAATATTACATTTCGCCACGATAGCAAAGCACATAAAGCAAAACAATGTCATTGTTTTGAAGGTCTCAGTAAGGGACAGCACAACAAATATAAAAAAGCGTAAATTAGGTAGAAATGTGCATCACTACTGTCAATTTGGCAACCCCGATAATTCCCCATGTTTCTTGCTTTTTACGGCAGACAAAGAAAAGTCGTTGCCCTTTCGCCTTAAATGCGAAGCCATGAAGCGATATCGTGCGCATTCTCATTCGCAGTCCTTCTTTAAATGTTTTAAATCCTAGATGTTGAAGTAAGCACTATGAGATGCACACGAATAATCTATTCCTGAATAGACATTGTAATTAGGTGGCAACTCCAGTTGAAATTGTCCTTACTTGTAAATGTGCTGCTCTGCCATTGCAGGTGCCGCGGTCAGATGGCGTCCTTTCCAGGGGTGCGATCGGATATCTTTGTTCGAAAAGCATTCTGTTATGTTGCTGCAACGTTACAAAATTGCCGTATGCAAAATTGGTGATGGGAGGGAGAGAGCAGCCAATCGGCAAGCGGTGAACCATTCCGTAGCCGTAGCCACCATTTGGATCCAGTCCAATCCACCAGACATGCCATGCGAAGCCGGTCTCGTAGTGAGTGGTTGACCGTGCTCGAACTTCACATCTCTCGTCACGTTCTCGTCCTAGCAGACGATGTGCTCGTAATCAAAATTGTAAGGGGGTTTATTTACAAGCACGGCTACGTAACAACAGCATTCGCCCAGGAGCGTCGGTCGCTTTCTCGCGCTCTCCGGGCCAAAAACGACGAACCCCTCGGACGTTTGTCATCCGGGGAGTTCACTGCTTGCCGATTGGCTGTTCTCTGCCTCGCGTGGTCAGAAATTTTGCATACTGCCACTTCCTGGCGTTGCAGCAACTGAACATAACGCGAAACGAACAAAGATCTCCGAACAAAGAACAAAGAGTGGCGGTATCAAATACTATGCGTACGTTCGTCAAGCTCAATGTTGTAAGTTTTGTCAGTGACACCACGTTACGCACCATAAAATCATCGCAGTGGAGCCATATCTTTTCTGACACCGACACCTGGTTTTAGAAAACGAGAGCAGCAAGTGAAAGGCACAGATCCTCCTTTCGCAGGTAACATATTGAGATTTTTGAGAATCGTGGGACACTTAGTCCGTCGCAAGCAACAGTGCTGGATGTGCCGACTCTTTTTATGGCATCGCGAACGTACGTAGTACATGTGCTAGCGGCGGAAGAAAGGGCAGGGAGCCGCAAAGGTTCACAGCCATACAGAAGTCAAAATGGTGAATACTCTTTGTGGTCATGGCCTGCACGTTTTGTAATACGTAGCACCCAATAGGACTGTCGCCCTCACCCACGTGGAATTTCAGCCACGCTCACGATGAATAAATCAATACCTGTCAGAAGTGCCAGAATTCGCTGAACTTGGCAGGGCTCTTCTAAATGAACTGAAACACTCAGTTATACTATACATGTTTAGACCGCAACGGGTTAGAAAAACTCAGACGGGAGCCATGATGTAGCACCTATGCATTCCTACGTCTGCTTTCTTTTCCGTGTTCCTACGCTGGCTGGCCGCGTTCATTTAACTTCATCTTTTTCTATATTCTGCCCCCCCCCCCCCCCCCGCTTTCAAGATGCAGTGTGCATCTCCAGGCGATGCAGGACTTCAACGGGACTTTTATGTATTTTGCCGGCTTGCGCTTGGGGGAACAAACCCAGACCAATTCGTCATGGCCGCGATATACTTGAAGTACTCAAACCAGTGACCAAAAACGTTGGTTCTTTCTGTCGTCTTCCATAAAACGACGTCTTCCACTTTCACACTTTCGATAGAGCTTTGCGGTTACTGATGCAGAGATGGTAATTCCAGGAGGTACTCTTTTTCCATCTTTCCCACGGATGATTAAGGTGCCTCTGACGGTGCTCAAAGTTCCAGATAACATGTCTTCGAATAGCCTGTGGCCAGAACAAGGTGTAGCAGAAGCTAGGGTCTGAATTAGCGAGGATTGAATAGTCAACCAGAAAGTGAGCTGGGCATACTGGCGACGGTTCTACTGCTTGCGAATACGTATCAGTCAAAGATCACGGCTTCCATTTCCAGGTGTAGAGTACTAAATTTCTTGCTTTCCAGACTTCTGTTCCCGAGAACTTTGCGCAGCGCTGACTTGATCGACCGAATTAGTCTTTCCCACCTGCCACCCCACCATGGCGCGTTGGGCACCAGGACCTTCCACGATATTCGATGGTTGGCGAGAAATGAAGCAAATCGAGATCCATTCATAATCGCACCCGCGTCACGCTAGTTTCTGCTTGCCCTCTTGTAGGACAGCGCATTTTCAGAATACACCGTGAGAGGCATTACCCTACGAGCAAGGAACCTTCTGAAGGCTAGAAGGAACGTGTCAGACAAGAGGCCTACTGTCATTTCTAGATGCAGCGCTTGAGTTATTGCCAAGGTAAAAAGCACAATGCAACCTCTGGTGCAATCAGTTTATGTTTTGCTGCACTTTGCATACAGGGTCACGAGCGAAGAGCAAGTAAAAGGGGGAATACCCAGCAGTATCGTGGCGTGACGAGTTATACCTGAACGTGACACAGGGTAGTGCAACATCCCCGTCCTTGTGGTCGAGTGAAACGTATTTCGATAGCATCTCAGTGATCGTCCGATTAAGTCGCTCAGTAAGGCCGTTGGTCTGGGGATGATAGGAGGTATATAGCCAGTTTGTGCTTGGTAGAACATGAGCGTAGGATATCAGCGAAGACTTGGGAGACGAAAGTATGGCCGTGGTCGGTAAGGAGCTGTCGCGGGGCACCATGGACTAAAGTGATATCCCGGAGTATGAAATCTGTGACGTCAGTCGCGCAGCTCGTGGGAATTGCCCGAGTGATGGCGTAGCGCGTCGTATAATCAGTAGCCACAGCGATCCACCTGTTGCCGGAGCTGGACTCGGGGAAAGGGCGAAGGAGATCCAAACCCACGCGGCAGAAGGGCTCAGTTGGAATGGCTATCGGCTGTAAGTGCCCGGCAGGAAGCATTCCTGGCTTTTTCAGATGTTTACAGGGCTTGCAAGCAGCGACGTATTGCTGTACGGAGCGTGCGAGGCCGGGCCAGTAGAAGCGGCGGCACACGCGGTGGTAAGTGCGAGCAACCCCAAGGTGTCCCCCAGTTTGGGTTTCATGAAGCTCCTGAAACACGGTTGAGCGTAGGTGCTGGGGAACAGCAAAAAGAGAAGGGCAGGACCGTCAGGGTGGAAATTGCGTCGGTACAATATCCCGTCGTTGAGAACAAACCACCGTAACGATGGATCAGTAGGAGCAGATTCTATGCGGTTAATGAGGGTCCTCAAGGTAGCTTCAGGGCGTTGCTCGTGGACCATGCCCAAAAGCTGCGAAATGGAAAGTACACTAGAGGAAGCGTCCGTGTCGGCATTGGTGGGCGTGTGAACAGGGTAATGGGACAAGCAGTCGGCGTCATTGTTTAGGCGACCATACCTACACACCACAGAATAAAAATACTCCTGTAGCCGCAAAGCCCATCGTCCAAGCCTCCCTGCGGGATCTTTTAAGGACGAAAGCCAACAGAGAGCGTGGTAGTCCATTACTAATAGAAAAGGGCCTGCCGTATAAATATTGGCGGAATTACGCTACTGCCCACAGGAGGGCCCAACATTCGCGCTCGGTAATAGAGTAATTCCGCTCCGCAGGCGACAAAAGATGGCTAGCGTACGCGATAACACGTTGATGGCCGTGCTGAACTTGTGCCAAGACGGCACCGATTCCGTGGCCACTGGCATCGGTGTGCACCTCTGTAGGGGCTGACGTATCGAAGTGTCCTAGAATCGACGGGGTGGTGAGTATGGTGGCAAGGCGAGAAAAGACGGCGGCCTAAGAGGCTCCCCATGAAAACGGCACACTTTACTTCAGGAGATCTGTTGGACGGCGTGCTACGCTGGCAAAACCTTGAACAAAGCGGCGGAAGTAAGAGCAAAGGCCCACGAAACTTCGGACATTCTTTGCGGACTGTGGAGCAGGAAACTCTTTCACGGCGCGAATTTTCTCCGGGTCCGGTCGGACGCCAGACGCATTGACGACATGTCCAAGGACAGTAATCTCACGGTATCTGAAGTGACATATCTTCGTGTTGAGCTGTAGACTGGCCTTGCGAAAAATAGCAAGTACATCCGAAAGGCGCTCAAGCGGTGTGCTGAATGTGGGCGAGAACAGAATTACATCATCTAGTAGAGACAAGTCGACCACTTCAATCCTTAAAGTAATGAGTCCATCACACGCTCAAAGGTAGCCGGAGCTTTGCATACCCCAAAACGCATAACTTTGAAGTGGTAAAGACCACCACGCATTATAAAGGCGGTCTTTCACGATCGAGATCATCCACAGCGATTTGCCAATATCCGAACCGTAGGTCGATGGACGAAAAATACTGTGCCCAGTATAGGCAATCAAGGGCGTCATCTATACGAGATAGTGGGTAGACGTCCTTCTTCGTGATGCGGTTGAGGTGCTGGTAGTTGACGCAGAATCTCCATGTGCCGTCCTTCTTTTCGACCAGCACGACAGGTGAAGCCCAGGTAATTGACGATGGCTCAATGATGTCTTTCGCGAGCATCTTTTCTACTTCCGTTTTGATGACTTGACGCTCCAATGTTGAAACCCTGATGGGTCGCCGATGAATGGGTAGATTATCGCCTAGTATGTATACGGTGCTTGACAAGAGACGTCTAGCCGAAGGGTCGGTTGTTCATGTCGAATATGTCCTTGTACGAAATCAATAAACTGCAGAGCTGTGCAGCCTGTAGCAGGTGAGAGATCTGGAGCGATGATTTGCCTAATGTCGTTGTCAGTACAATTGGCAGACCAGCCAGCCTCACAAGAAGCGTCGACGGCAAAAGTCACAACGCAGTGAACTTCTAAAGCAGTGATTGTCGCCAGGGTGATATCGTTAGGCAGATTTTGCTTTGTTAGCCAGAAATGCACCACAGGGAGATACGTGCGATTGTCTGTGACCGTGAGTATTGTATGCTGGACATAACGTTGTGGCTGAGAATGATGGCAGTTATAGGGAACAGGCGTAGAATGTTCCTACCGGGAACGGCCGTAGAGGGCGACATTTTGATGTATGTCAAGGCCTGCGATGGAACGTGAACAAAATCAGTCGGACTTAGGCGAATTTCGTGTGGTGTCGGAGGATCGTCCAGCAAAGGCAGGTCAAGACGCACAGTACTTGAAGAACAATCGATGAGCGCTGAATGGGCAGAGGAAGTCTAGGCCTAGTATGAGGTCATGGGGGCATTGGTCAAGCACAGTGAAAAGGACTACAGTATGGCGGCCGGAAATGCTCACACGTGCAGTACACAGTCCAACCACAGCCACCATGCTGCCGCCGGCAATTCGCACGACACGAGTGACGGCAGGCGTAAGTATTATGCTTAAATGGCGGCGAAGGCGGCTATTCAGAATCTATATGTACGCTCCGGTATCTATGAGTGCTGTGAGGGGTGTGCCATCAACTTGGACGTCAAGGAGGTTATGTCTCGTAAACAGCGTCATAGCAGGATTTTGCGGCGAATCCGACATTGAAGCACCACCTAGAGGTGCCTCATTGCCTATTTTCCGGCTAGGATGGTAGGTCGGCGAGGGCAAGCGGTGAAGCTGGGGCGGACGTGGCGGGCGACGTTGAGGCCAGGGCGATCGAGCAGAGCTGCGAGTAGAGGTAGTGGTATTGCAAGCGTCGTAGAAGCGACGGAGCGAAGAACTGCGGGGCGAACTTGAATTCCAGAAAGTTTTTTGAGGCAGGGAAAGCCAAAGGCTACGGCAGTGACGGGAAACGTGACCGATTCGGCCGCAGCAGAAACAGATCGGCCTGTCATCAGGTGTACGCCAGTCGGATGGATTCCAGGCACTGTAGGGATGACTGCGCGATTGGGCCGAGGCATAGGAGCAGGGATGGTGTCAGGACGACTCAAGGAGCAGGCGCAGGGTGAGTCCCATATTAACGATGTCCGGGCGAACCAAGAACTGGATCAGCTATATCGTCTAAGCCGTGTTGTTCCAAGACGCCTGTTGAGGCGAGGCAGAAAACGCTGCTTCAAGTTCACGGCGCACAATGCGGGTCACGTTTGCACTTGTGATGGCAAGCTAGCTTGCTTGGTTGGGATGGCAAAAAAGAGGTGGCTGCAGTATTTGGAAGCCGTGTTAGCTGATTGTATATGCAGCGGTTCTGGATTGGACCCCTGGACATTTACATGTACACCTTTTCAGCGATCGTCTCACAGACTCTGACTACTCTGACTGGTTTCGAAAGCTGTAAATGTAATGTCCAACCTAAAACTTGAATTCGTCCTGAAAGCCAGTTTTCTGTTTTGTGAGCAAATACGTGTGGCTATTTAGCTTACACATTTCAACTTCCCTTCTTTCTTGGCCGGTTTGTCATCAATCTTTCTAGCACCCAATCAGAGACGCTGCACTCATATATTTGTTTTATAATAATGTTTGTAGTATAAAACTGCTAAGAACAATGGGGTATGCAGCGCTCAGTCAAACCATGAGGAACAAGTTGAGGATGTATTTTCAACAGCGGCGCCAGTCGGCTTCTTGCGAGGCCGGCCGACATTGGGCAGTTTTCTTGTTTTGATAGCTACTTTGGGCGCAGTGTATTGATTTGACATGGCCAGGCTTCTACATTACGCAAGCTTCAGCCCTGGCGTCAAATTGTTCCTGACGACCACGGTTGTCAGAAACAATGCTCCGACATCGAAAAAGCTCCCACGAACTAACGCCGACAAACAAAGCCCTGACGTAAAAAAGCCGCCAGAGAGTTGTTCCTTGAGGTTGTGGCTTTAGAAAACACTATTTTCTGCTTCTACTTGCTATAGTGAGTGAATCTTAATGAAGCCATCGCTTTCCTGTGCAAGTAGTGGATTGTTAGCCTTGTTTTTGTAAATATTATTATGGCCTCTGATTGAGAACAAGCACTTTGAGTGCGTTGTCAAGCGCTCTCAAATGAATCAGGAAATAATACAACGTACGCGCTCTTTCCGTATGAGGCTTAAATGTTGAACACAACGTTACTTGCAGTCCATGTGTATGCATGTGGGCAGTTTATGATGATGCGGGCCTTTTAATATAACAAGCGGGTTTCCAGTGGTCGCAGATTAATGAGACAGTTAATATAAGCAGTTTCATATAAACGAGAAATACTTGATTGTGCTGCGTCATGGGCTAGTCACGGCTACATTATTTAGTTTTTATTTGGGCTTTCTTCCAGATATTTCTTTCATATTTTCCTTTGTACATTGACATTTTCACCTTGCTGTGAGTAATATCCTAATGCGAAATGTCAAAATTTGCGAAATGAAAACAATTTCAGCTTTCACTTGTCTGGAGTTTAGACTTACTGAAAAGTCAGTCACCTTTAACAGCTCACTTATGAATGTATAGTGGTTTATGGATACAGGCATGAATGAATTCTTTTCTGAGTACAAATACATGTGCGAAATAACTGAATCGTAGCTTCAATCGTAATGACCATTTAGGCAGCGTTACATTAGCCACCCGAAGGTGGCTATAGGCTATATGTTGGCGGGGCGTCATACTATGAAAGGACCCGGCGCCGCGAGTGCGAGTTCAGGGACCGAATAATTGCTAAGGCAATTAAAGGAACACTTATCGTGAGAGGCAAAAAAAACACGCAGAGCCTGTCGCTAACACTAGATGACTCACCTTTGGTGCTGTGGATGCGCTGAAAGGTCAAGTGGATGGCTGTGAATTAGGTAGAACAAACTGACGTCTGCTCTTTGGAATTCAGCTGCTCAGCATATTCTCTGCTGATTTCTGATCCTGCTCCATCATTCTAACTTCTGTTGAGCCGAAGTATACAGCATGGACTGTACATTCGCTGACCATTTTGTTTAATCAGGGTTAGTACTTTGCTTTAGCCATTTGACATACGCAACAACGGCCAACATAACCAGGAACATGTTGAAAATTGCTAAGATATGAGACCTACATAGGTCATGCAAAAATTTGAACAGTTTCGCTCGCAAGTGCCGAGTTTTGTGCTGCACTTAAACTCCTTGTATGGTGCACTAAGCATACGCGGATGCAACATGTTGGACGACGCCGCACGCAACATAACTACTGTCCAGCAGAAACAACTGTGACCTCACAGCTGTCATGCGTTTCCCAACACTGGCGTGCTTAGGAGTGCCACCAGTGGTGTTCCAGGCTTCACTTATCTACGATGCATGAGAGGGGAATGACACTGAAGCGTCGGCGTTAGTCAGTTCAGAGGGAAACTTCAGAATAGGTTATTGCACGCTTACTGTCTGTTACGTTTAGGTCTTTGCAATCACGCAACAGTTAATTGGGAATGCTATCGTGCTTACAGTACGCCTACACACAGCGGTCATGCCAGCAGCGCCATTCGGAACTCTCGCCTGAATCCACTTCCAAGCCGATTGTGCGGACCGCTGACGGTGCGTCCACTGTGTGTTGTGCTATTTGCAGGCAATCAACCTCCATGTCTCTGGAAACACTTCGGGCCATGACACTGCCACATTTGTTCGACGCTCACCGAATGCTTTTCTACAGGTCAGTTATTTTCAAATTCGCTATTACCGCAGCAATGATGCTTGCCTGCTGGCAATGCCGTGGCCACCCAATGCTTTCGAACGGTATTGCACTCTTTTTGTTTGTGTTTTGCTTTTGTTGCTTCCGAGCTCGCGATGTTGTGGAAAACCCGGGACCTATCACAAAGGCTCAAGACGAGAAGTTTGATGGTGTGGCCGAGGCTGTAAAGCGTCTTGAAGCCAGCAACGCAAGTCTTCTCGAATTAATAAAGAAAGTTTTAAGTATGGACGCCGCGCTCAAACCAGACCTTGAAAGCCTGACCAAACATGTTCAAGAACTTGAAATATAAATTTGAATCTACTTCATCGTCTGATGCGCCAGCACATTTCGAAAGTGCAATTTCTAGCATCGTTACCAAGATTGATAACATAGAAAACCGGTCGCGAAGATGAAATTTTTTGTTGTATGGTGTTACCGATGCTGACCAATCCGAAAGCTGGGAATGTTCAGAGCGACTTGCGCATGAATTCTTCCGTGATAAACTTGGTGGCACTGTAACTTCCGTTGCAGTGGCACACCCTGTGGGACGTTTTTTTTTTTTTCAACTGACAAAAATTACCCCATTAGAGCCAAATTCTTCAAACGATAAAGAAGTCGAATCTGCTGACGGATACCAATTTCAGCATCAGTGGTGACAATTCGCAAGCCGTTCGTGATAAACGCCGCCAGCTTTTTCAATTTTCTCGATGGATTAAAAAAAAAAGGAGGTCACGTGCGTCTCAAGTGGACAAACTGCATACCAATAATGATATGTATTTGTGGGATGTCGCGGGTAGCCGTGTTGTGCCAGCTCGCCATCCCACCACAGTTTGACCCCTGGCGACACTGAAGTCATCTTCTCCCGCTACTCTGTCATTTTCACCTAATGCGCATCCTAGTTCGAAGAGTAGTACACATTTCCTGTTCACAAACATTAGAAGTGTTCCTTTCAAATCTGTCGCCCTTTCTTCACATGTGGGGTCTACGTGCGTTTCACTTCTCGCGTTAACTGACTCTTGGCTCGATAATTCCATTTCGGATGATAGCATTCGTCTCAGTACATGTAAATTTCGCTTTTTTCGCTGCGACAAAAAGAAATGAAAAGGGGGTGGCTTCCTCATAGGCACAAAGAAACAAATATCTGCTGTTCCCCTCGCTGTGGCTACTTTCTTTTAGTATGGATACGGTGTAAGTTGGGAGTTACTGATGATATTATTGGCGCTTTCTACCGACCACCCGATATGTCTGAAAGATTTTCTTGTGAATTTCATGTAATACTATGTGACTTACATGTGATACTATTTTTCCTAGTGTTTGGTGACTTTAATTTTCCAAACATTCATTGGCTCACTCTTTGTGTTATTTCCAGTGATAGCGAAACCAACACGTTTCTTCATTCCTGCTTAGATTTTTCTCTTGCTCAACTTATTACTAGTGCAACGCGTCGCTCCACTGCCACGGCAAATATCCTTGATCTTGTCCTAAGTAATAACCCAGACATTTTAATGATATATTACATTTAAATTGTCTCTCCGATAACGACGTTGTTACCGGGTGCATCACTCATCCATTCAGTCAGAAGACAACTACCAGTAAGCTAATTCATTGCTACAACCTCGCTAATTATGGGATGATTACCTCCGAGCAACACGCCTTTTCTGAGAACTTCCTGGCCCATTATTCTTCTCGCCTAATTCAGCTAAACTGGCTGTCACTTGAAACCATATTGACTAACCTTATTGATAGGTATGTGCCAACCATCACTCTCGGATATCATAAAAATGCTACTTGGTACACTCATCGTCTTCGTCGTCTTAATAATAGAAAAAAAAAGACGGCGGCTAGTTTTGCATGGCATTGCTGTTGCAAGGCTAAAGGCACAGCGGAGCAGAATTTTCTCTCATTCCACCTGTATTCCCGCTGTCTTCTTTCGAGTTACTCGGGGTCATCCTCGGCTCGTCGACGTCGTTTTGCTTCCTCGTTAGCCCGGTATTCTGCATTCGCTCTCCGTCGGTGATTGTTTTCCGACATGCCTTGAAGAGGCCGTCTTTGCACAGCGTCTTCTGCAGGAGTGCGTACTTTCTTGGGTCTACCCATGGCGACACCAACCTCGAGTACGCGACAGGGTGGTCAGCCTTCATATACAGCTATTCGTATCGCTGCCTTTTTTTTTTTGGGGGGGGGGGGGGGGGGCGGCGACACGAGTAGCTGTTGGCGGAGTCGATCACGTGGTGCGCAATGACGTCCCGGCTTGGCGCGGCAGAGAACAGCTCGGTGCAGCTAGGTATAGCTATACACTCGTCGCTGGGCGGGTACGGGCACAAGTGTTGCGAAGCGACGTCATCGCTAGGCGCGGCTCGGCGGCGGTGATGATGACGTCACACTAGCTTTTCCCTACATACTGAGCTTGATGCGGTGACTGCCTGGTGTTCCTCGTGGCTAATGTCTAAATGCGTCTAAATCAAAGCTAATGTCGTTTATCAACAATTACACTCGTCTTACTACACCCTGCTTTCTCAAAGATGCTAACGTAGAACTTACATCAGCTTACAGGTACCTTGGCGTTCATCTTCAATCTGGCTTAACTTGGCCTCACCATATTAACATTTTCTTAGCATCACCTAACGTAGCCTTCCGTCTTTTTAAACGTTACCTCAAACACGCACCTTCACACTGAAATAAACTAGCTTATATCATGCGGATCCGGCCAAAAATTGAATATGCTTCCGCCATCATGGGATCCCGGTCAATCATACGTCAACAAAATTGAATCCCTGCAAAGCGGCGCTGTTTGCTTTATCTAATCAGATTATTGACGCTTCAGCAGGGCCACAGCGCTAAAACAACGTGCCGAGTTAGAACCACTATCACGTCGACGCCACTTCGCTCGCCTAACCTTATTTCATAAACGGTACCGCCATTCTGCGCTTCACAATGACTGCTTTTCACCAGTCCTTGCAATCTTCCCGCGCCGTGACAACGATAACATGCCACTCATCTCTTTACGCAGGAGAATTTATTCCTCGCACAATAATTTAACCGAATAAATTACCATCACGCACAGCTACTGAAGTTAACCTACAATCTTTCCAAATCTTTCCAAATTAACAAATCTTTCCAAGATTTGTTGAAAAAAAAACGGTTAGAGCTAGCCGATCATGCAGTTATTGCTCATTCATATTGACACAATGATGTGGGGCTCCCGCACCGCGGGATGGCGCGCGCAAAGGTCGGCGCCATGAAAGACGACGAAGCGCGTAGGCTGCACGCTCTTCTTCTGGTCCACCATTAAAGAGAAGCGTTTGTTTTTTCAAGTCTCCGTCTACGATCTACGTTACATTTTTCTGGTGGAGGTGCTGGGTACATGCTACCGCTTCCAGATCCAACCCCGTCTACGAGCCCAGTACGAAGTCCGGTCGAGCTGACTCCTGTTCACGTACGGACAAGCCGTCGATTTCAAGGACTACCACCTGAGTACGAGCCTCTGCCCAACAGAGTCAGAAGGATGAGTACATCAGTTCCATCTTCTTCCTCAACCGCACCGACCGCGGTCGTCCTTAACCAGCCGCTAATCCCCAAATCCTTCCATGGGGACACCTTCGAGGATGTTGAGGACTGGCTCGATCACTTCGAGCGTGTCGCAGAATTCAACGGCTGGACACCGGAGCGTAAGCTACGCAATGCCTACTTTGCCCTCGAGGACTATGCGCGGACATGGTTTGAGAACTGTGAGGTGGTCTTATCAACTTGGGACGAATTCCGACGGCAGCTAATCAGCACATATGCCAGCCCCGATCGCAAGGAGCGAGCTGAATCTGCAATTCAGGCGAGAGTACAGCGGCCGAACGAAAGCGTCGCAATGTTTGTGGAAGATATGTGCCGACTTTTCCGACGCGCGGATCCGTCCATGCCGGAAGAAAAGAAGCTAAGGCACTTGATGCGCGGTGTAAAGCAAGAGTTATTCGGGGGCCTAATACGCAATCCACCAAAGACCGTTGCAGAGTTTCTCGCGGAAGCCATATCAATGGAAAAGGCACTGCAGCAGCGAACAAGGCTGTACAACCGCGACGTGTCGACCCTATTGCGTGACCCTCTCGCTATACCGTTTGACAATACCGACGCCTTGCGGGAGCTCATTAGGCTTGTTGTTCGAGAAGAGCTCCAAAAGCTTCAGGTGGCTCCGGCATCGGTACCGCGACTCGCTCTGGCTGAGGTCGTTCGGGAGGAAATCAGGCAGGCAGTCCAAGTCCCCGAGCGAAGCGAGACACCACAGCCCGAGACACGGCAGCCACAGCCTCGCATGTCGTATGCGGAAGTTGCGCGAAGTTCGTTGTCCCCGACTTTTCACGGTATGAGCGACGTCCCGGACTTTCATGGTGTGCGCGTCGTGGAACAAGCAACTGGCGACTTCAGGCGTCGCCGCACGCCATTCATGGCTGAAGCACGACCACCCCGCAAGAGCGACGTATGGCGCACTGCAGACAGGAGGCCATTGTGTTTTCATTGCGGTGAAGCCGATCACCTCTACAGGGCATGTCCTTACCGCCGAGCTGGGCTCCGTGGATTTTCACTGAATGCACCGTGCCCGCGCAATGGAGAACGCCCCCTGGAGATTGAAGCCTACCTCGCGGACGCCAGGAGCTTGTTTGCCCCACGATTCCGTGACACACGGTCACCGTCACCCGCCCGACACAGGTCTTCCAGCCCCCTCTTCACGCCGAGTGCTACAAGGCGTCGCTCACCCAGACCTGCTTCCCGGGAAAACTGAGTCCAGCGACCTGCGGAGGTGAGGTCGCTGATGTTGCGAACGCTGAAGATCCTCCACTACGACGACCGCGATATGACGCAATTGAGACGCAGAGAAATCAGTGCAGTTCGGTGTCAGTATCTTGCGACGTACCAGTTACCATAGATGACCACGAAGTCACGGCGTTGATCGACACGGGTGCGGATACGTCTGTTATGAGCCAGAATCTCGCGCGTATACTGAACAAAGTTTCGACGCAATGGGCCGGAACTCAGATTCGTACTGCAGGAGGGCACCTCATAACTCCAATGGGCCGGTGCACGGCACGAGTCAAAATTCGCGGTTTCACGTACATCGGCGACTTCGTCATTCTTCCTGAATGTTCAAAGGACCTTATACTCGGCATGTATTTCCTTCAGGTGAATGGTGCCATCATCGACCTGCAAGAGTCTAGAGTCAGCTTTGCTACTACACAAGCCATAGCGAACAGTAATGACACCGACCGTGACATCGCGCTTCACGTTGCCGACGATCATGTCACGTTGCCACCCAAGAGCAGCGTGCTTACCCTTGTCCGATGCGACATGGAGGACGACGCCGAAGGAATTGCTGAGGCAAACATCCCCCTGCTTCTTGAGCGCCACATTTGCATAGCTAGATGTTGTGTGCATATCAACATACTGTGTAACAAGTGCCTGGTTGTTGTAAGAATTTCTGCACATACCCCCATTACATATCTATTTTAGGTAACTTTTTAAAATATTTTATGTTTATATTTCATGTTTTTGCTGTAAACACTTTAATATTAGTTGTATTTAGAGCACCAGTGCTGTATTTCTTATGCAAGAGTTTGGGTCTCCCGCAGGACCCTACGTAATACCCTCGCATGAGAACCCTTACGGGTATTGTAAATGAATAAATAAATAAACAAACCCTGGGCGCGCGACCAGTGCGCACCTCTTGTATAGTGACACAGTACGACTACGTCAACGGCGCGAAGGCGTCTGGAGCCTCTGGATAATTTTACTACGTTTGGTGGAGTTTGCTGGGATCCCTCAAGTCACCCTGGAGCTCCGCACTCGTACGTTACCCAGCACCTCCACCAGATGTATTGAGATTTATTTAAATATTTTTCAGTCCAGTCTAGCAGCAGCTAGCAGCAGAGGGAACAGCCCGAGATCTCTGGTATGGTATGGTATGGTATGGTATGGTATGGTATGGTATGGCATGGTATGGTATGGTATTCCTTATCTGATGGCGCCCATCCACTGCGGGGGATTGTTCAAGATTTAAACACATAACGGGTCGTCATCGTCGTCCTTGAGCTCCTACCGAAAACACGAGGCGCGTCTGCTTCACTACACAGGGAACATAACGCAGAACACAACTTTCGCAAACAAAGGGTCACTGCAGGTGGTTAATACAGCACTTTGGTACAGTAAGTCGTGACATATAGTAAAAGGTAAACATTCCTTAAAAAATCACGCACCATTCCACTGTTGTGAAGGTTGATTACCAGCGAAGAAGCTTAGCACGCGACATAGAGGTGACATAGAATTTATATAAACGCTACGACGAAATTTTATCTCGCTTGAGTGGCGACTGCGGTCATCCCGAAGAAAGGCACACGCGCAAACACATTTATTTTGATCAGCGGTCTTGATCTGCGGCATGCATTCGCCCGGAACACTACCGCCACCTCAAGGAGCCAGAGGAAACTAGACACGTGCTAGACAGCAGACAAGCTAAAGCCCCCTTACCTTCGAAAAGTAGCGCCATTCTTAGATCTTGCGGACACCGCGCTCACCCCGGCGTTTCCTTCTCGCCGCCTCCTGTTGCACCACCCTCCTCCGCTCCCTGAGGTTCCTGGGGTTCTTTAACGTGCACTACAACGCAAGCACACGGGCGTTTTTGAATTTCGCCGCCAGCGAAATACGGCCGCCGCGGCCGGGATGCAATCCCGCAACCTCGTGCTCAGCCGCGCAACGCCTTAACTAAGTGAGCCACCGCGGCGGGTCATTTACGACCCAGTGGAACGAAAGTGCTCTATGCGCGATCGGAGTTTTCCGCGCATTTTCTCTCGTAGCGCGTTAGCAGTCGTCTGCTACGGCAGGGTCGACATACGCGGCGGCACTGTTGAGATCGCACTGGACGCGCCGAGCGGTACCTGAATTTATGGCGGTACACCCTCAAATTTCAAGTTGCACTACCAACTTAAAATTTTAGCCGAAACTCCTCAAATTGTGGTGTTCCTACTTAAAGTTTGAGCACGGCCAACCTAAATTTGGGGGTGGCCAACCTTCAAACTTAGTGTGGAATAACTTGGATTAGGGAGTGGGTTATCCTAAATTTGGGGAAGATGGCATGGACCAACATGGATATGGGGGTGCTATGGGGGAGCGCCAATATGAATTTGGGGGCAGGCCTACTTGAAATTTGCGTTGGACCTACAAGGAAAGAAAATCACAAGCTAGGCTAAACATGGCGAAAGAAAAGAACGGGTCAAGCCACGAAATGCTACGCATTACGAGACTTTACTCTGAATTTCTCTAGCTGAATTTCTGTTGCTGTTTTTGAGTAGTTGAGGAAGTTTTGCGAGATAATTTGTGGCCTTTCATAGTTTATTACATTTGGCAGAAATTATAGTTATATTTGTGCTCAACCTGTAATACACCTAGATTGTGTTCCTGTATTGTACCTTCTGTACAGGAAATCATATGAAGAAGCGGTAGGAAGTCCCATAACATTTTTGTAGTTCACTTGGCTTTCCAAGTGAACTGCCCTTCCCCATGGTGGAATAGTGCACCAAAGTACAATAATTTATCTGTTATACAAAACGCTTAATAAAGGAGAAATAAGATACTGTTGGGGACGTAATATTTGTGCTAGTATGAGGTCTGTTAGAAAAGTATCCGACCTTTGGCAGAAGAAAAAAAAAAACTGGCATAACTGTAACGTTGGAAACCTAATCACCCTCAAAGTAGTCTCCTTGGGACTGCACACACTTCTCCCAGCGGTGCTACTATTATTGGAAGCATTCCGAGGAGGCCTCTTTCGGAATGAAATTTAGCTCAGCTGTCATCGCAGTCATAATGTCCTCTCTTGTCTGAAATCACGCTCCTTTCAATGGCCTCTTGATTTTGGGAAACAGCCAGAAATCGCAGGGGGCCATATTAGGAGAGTAAGGAGCCTGTTGAAGAACAGGAGTCTGGTTTTTAGCAAAAAAAGTCTGTATCAAGTGCGAGGAATGTGCTGGAGCATTGTGATGGATGCGCCAATTTCCTGTTGACCACAACTCCGGTCTCTTGCGCCGCACAGCATCACGTAGGCGACGGAGGACATGCCTGTAGTACTTTTAGGTGATTGCCCCTGTGGTGTGTATTCGTGGTGTAGTACACCGCGGGAGTCAAAGAAATCATTCCGCATTACTTTGACGTTGCTGCGCACTTGGCGGGCCTTCTTTAGTCTTGGTGACGTGAAATGCTTCCACTGTGACGACTGCGATTTGGTTTCCAGGTCGTACCCGTACACCCAAGAGTCGTCCCCAGTGATTATGGTGTTCATGAAGTCGGAGTCACTGTTTGTGGAATCCAGCATGTCCTGTGAGACCTTAACACGAAGTTGCTTTTGCTCCAGAGCAGCTTCGGCACGAATTTCGCCGCAACTCTCTTCATGGCCAAATCTTCGGTCACAATGGAATGTGCAGAAAAATCGCTGATGCCCACCTCTTCCGCAATTTATCGGATAGTCACACGGCGGTCCCACATCACCCCAGCGTTCACTTCGGCAATGATCTGGTCATTTCAGCATTTTGATGGCCGACCGGAGCGTGGCTCGCTGTCCACCGATGCGCGGCCGTATTTAAACCGGTTGTACCACTCCTTTATCTGTGTGCTGCTCATAGCATCGTCACCGAAAGCCGTCTGAATTTTCCCAATGGTTTCCACTTGGCTGTCGCCCAGTTTCTGGCAAAATTTGATGCAGTATAGGGTTGCTCCAATCGCTTCATAATTTTTTTGCAATAAAAAAAACCGACGAGAGCACTGCGCACTACCTCACTCTTTGGTCGCTGCGTCCCAGCGACTGACGCTATCGGCAGGCGGGAAAAAAGTTCTGCATGCGCAGGAAGGTGTTCAACGTCGGCTGATGCAAACACGCTTGTTTAATATCCATCAGGTGTTCGCAAAAAAAAAGAAAAAAGGTCGGATAATTTTCTAACAGACCTCGCACTTTTATTTACACAAACTTTATAGATACATATTTTATGTCAGTCTAAGGACATGTTTGTGGTAAATTTCGCACCCACCCAAAGCCTTAAGCTGGTTGACCAGATTTATCGCGATAGAATTAAGTGCCCCGTGTCGCAGAAAACCAGCTGTTGGCGTCGGCGGCGTTGTCCATACCCCCAAATTTTCGTGTATAATTAGGTATGTGTATATGGCACGCCTTGCTTAATGACATGTGGTATATGCGAGATTTATTGCCCACACCATTCTATTTATTTATTTATTTATTTATTTATTTATTTATTTATTTATTTATTTATTTATTTATTTATTTATTTATTTATTTATTTATTCAAAACACCTTACAGGCCCCATGAGGAGCATTGAGGAAGGAGGGGGGGGGGGGCATCACTGCAAGACAGTTTTACACGTGAATTCCGAAACTCGAGGGCCACAAAAAATGAGCAGAAATCATCGTCGCAAAACAGGGTTACAAATGAAGAAGACGCGTTAGCGTACAAAACATCTGCCAAATGTTATCACGCATATTGCTCGCGCACATATCGAACATCGTGTAAAGGTGTGTATTTCAAAGTATGAAAGAAAAAAAACAATACTAACAATACGTAGATAAACAGAAATAACAGTTCAATGTAGTGTACAAAATACCAGATAAATTTTACCAAGCACATATAGTTCATGCACATAATCAAACATTCCGTAAGAATAAATCAATAATGTTGCTCATACCTTGCCCTACATTCTTCACAAAATTCACAAAGGACAGCTTACAAACAAACGTCATGAAACACGAACACCGACAGCCCATGCCTTTTATAGTAAATCTTCTGAGATTTAATTATTAAAAGTGCGAAACAATAACAGAAACCTCAAAATGATCTATTTTTTTGTTACGGCTCTGCGCTACCTCCGGGATCGGACTATGCCAGAGGCAGACAATCTACTAATTACAGAGCCGCGCCCACTGCTCTGTGATTTCCTCCGCGCCGTGCGGGAAAGAAAAAGAGCCAGAAAGCTCGCCTTCGTGTATAGCGTTCACCGAACAGCGTTGCTCGATAAACATAATGTTTACATAAGCTGCAGTTGAGAAGCAGTCAAGCATCTTTGAATTCGACCAGGTTTGACTCTTAAAGGCGAAGCTTAAGCGTACTCAATTTTTTATGCGAAAGCATTACAAGGTGTTTCAGTAAACTTTAGCCAAACATTAAAAATATGCAAATGCTACGTAGCTGGATAGAACCAAGGAAATGTTGTTGGCCGTCGCTTGGAGATACTCAGAATGTTGTGCATACCGCTTAATTAGGTAATTAGTCTTAATGAATTAGTCAACTTCACACTTATTATAATTAGATTAAAAGTGTCGTTGAGGAACTTGTACAGCGGCATGAGAAACTACCGATGCAGTTTTCTGCTGCTCAATACGTGCTACATAAAAGTGTCTTTGCAAGCGTGAAAGTTTCCCGCGAATGCACACAAAGTGCCTCGAACGGCCGGTCCCACGGCAATTTTGCGTGTATTCGCGGGCTTTTTTCAAAAAGCTGTATCGGGAGTTTTTCATGTTGCTCTATATTTTGTCATTGACGCTTTGTATTTAATTTTAATAATAGAAAAGTTGATTAATTATTGAAGACTATAATTACCTAATGAGGCGGATTGCAGAACATAATCTAAGTATCTCCAAGCGACGGCAAGCAAGATTACCTTGGTTTTCTCCAGCTACGTATTACTTGCATATTTTTAATGCTTGACAAAAATTAAGTGACACACCCTCTATATGCCCCATTACGAGAATATGCGACGTTGTAGTCGGCAGCGTGACTGAATGATGGTACCAAAAATGACAGACGGCAAAGAGTAAATAGGTTATTCATGTGGCACCTAACTCGCCGGATTTACTAACGATATAATTTCCGCCATTGACGCATTCAAATTGATGCGGTGTTTCTTGATCTCTCTAACGCTTTTGATTGCGTTGCTAGACACAGGTTTCCAATCAAATTAACTCAGGTGAATATTCACCCAAAGGTTCTTGCATGGATTAGAGAGTTCCTCTCCAACAGACAACAATTCACCTGTGCTAATGGCTATAACTCTTCTTCTGTTGCCGTAACAGCTGGTGTCCTCCAGGGCAGTGTACTTGGTCCCTTATTTTTCTTAATGTTTAGTAATGATCTTCGCAAATGTGTCTCATCTCTAATTGAACTGTTCGCAGAAGATTGTGTTATATATCGTAATGTAACGAATGATGCTGACTACCTTTCCCAACATACTGAGCTTGGTGTATACGGTATGTACTGAGTGGCTAATGTCTAAATGCGTCTAAAACAAAGCTAATGTCATTTATCAACCATTGCACTCATCTTACTACACCCTACTTTCTAAATAATGCTAGCGTAGAACTTCCCTCAGCTTACAGGTACATCGGCGTTCATCTTCAGTCTGACTTAACTTGGCATCACCATATTAACACCGTCTTAGCATCAGCTAACCTAGCATTCCGTCTTTTTATACAAACTTGCTTATAGCATGCTGGTCCGGCAAAAAATTGAATATGCTTCCGCCATATGGGATCCCGGTCAATCATACGTCAACAACATTGAAGCCCTGCAAAGCCGCGCTGTTCGCTTCATCTATTCCGATTATTCACGCTTCATCAGAGTCACAGCATTAAAACAACGTGCCGAGTTAGAACCACTAGAGTGTTTTAGCTGAGCGCTTGCTGTCCGCTCCGCTAGCATATGTTAGCAGATGCCGCACAACCGTTTAGCGGGAAGGCTAGTGCGCTTGCGTACAACGCTCATATCGTCAGTGGAACGAAGATCGCATCCCTCGCTCTGCTACAAAGCCGACTTAGCGCAGCGTGACAGCGTGTCTACTTGGCCTCTCCGTCGTTTTGCAGCCGAGTTGATAGTGCGTCGCTCGCCTTTCGGCAAGACGCGCTTATCAAATGCGAAATCTACGCAGTTCCCTGCAGTATCTCAGAGCGTGAAATCTGAGCGTAACGGAGCGTAAGCGGCGCTCTGCTAAAACTGTCTACTATCACGTCGACGCCGCTTCGCTCTCTAACCTTATTTCATAAACGGTACCGCCATTCTGCGCTTCACAATGACTCCTTTTCGGCAGTCCTTGCAGTCTTCCGGCGCCGTGACAACGATAACAAAGTAAAGCCCACAACATGCCACTCATCTCTTTACGCAGGAGCATTTATTCCTCGCACAATAATTTAACCGAATAAATTACCATCACGCACAGCTACTGAAGTTAACCTACAATCTTTCCAAGATTTGTTGCAAAAAATTAAAAAAAAACGGTTAGAGGTAGCCGATCAGTTATTACTCATTCTTATGCTCTGTGCATATCAACGTACTGTGTAACAAGTGTCTTGTGATTGTAAGAGAAAACATATCTATTTTTAGATACGTTTTTTTATATATTTTATCTTTATATTTCATGTTTATATTTTAAACAGCAAATTACTGTTTCGGCTTAAAAGTTTAGCACTGATGCAATCGGGCCCTGCGCTGGTCTTGAACGGCCAACTATAAACCGCGCATTTTATGCACTATTGACAGCTTGCTGTTGACGTAACTGTTGAGTCAACCGCGGGAACCAAATGGCGGGAAACGCCATGCGTCGCACCAGACAACCAGGGAAGACGAGGCCGGAGCGGGCGGCGAGCCGGGCTGCTCTGAACACGCGATAAAAAAAAAAAAGGAAGGAAGGAGCGTTTGATCAGAGCAAGCGGGTGTTGAACTGTTCTCTATCGCTACAATATTGGTGCATAAAACCTGGGAAAAGGCCGGCATCCTTCAAATCGATACTGTACCGAGGATGGAGGAGTTGCGCAGGCATCGAGGCCTCTTTGTGATTTCACTGCACGACTCATTTTCGTGGACAGCGAGATCCTCCTGCAAGGCACTCAACCGTCATCCGCCGACCTGCAGGAAATAATCAACGGGCTTCGCGACAAAGACTAAGCTGCCGCCGAACTGGACAAGCAGATCGCCGATATTCTTGGCGGTGAGGAGTTTGAAGAAGAAATTAAAGGCGCTATGCATTACGGGAGAAGATCACCAGCGCCGTGAGTTGGGTTCGGTTCGCGCTCAAGACACGGGCATCGGCAGGTCCTGCCGTCATCGAAGACAACCAGTCGAGACATGCGGGGCCTATTGATGGATCGAGGAATGCCATGCGAGCTGCTCACTCGGAGATCATCGGCGAAACCCTCGCCGAGCACAGTAGGCCGCGAATACCGGTTCTATGAGTCGCCTTGCCGAAGCTTCAAGTACCAGTCTTTAGCAGTGACAACCGTGAGTGGCAAGGCTTTTGGGAGCACTACGAGGCGACCATTCACACTTACCCCGATCTCACCAACATTGAAAAGTTTAAGCACTTAAAGACTCACTTGGCCGGCGCTACGAAGCGAGCCATTGAAGGAATAGACTTGACTGAAGCGAACTACAATATTGCCCTCAAAGTGCTCACTGAACGGTGTGGCCGAAAGGATGTCCTCATCGACGAACACATAGCCTGCTTGCCACTGAACCGATCGCGTATTCCTCACAAATATCAAGGCTGCCGCACCTGTATGAGTAGATATAGGTCAGGACCGGCTGTTTGGACAGCCTTGGCATGACATCTGCAGAGTACCGGGTTGTTTTGAACCGAGAGCTGACGTACTCATTGCCAGAGGACCTGGCGATCCTGTACCGTAAGCGCACGAAGGCAGTACCAGGTGTCGCGGACTCTGACGTGCAATCGAGAAAAGAGCACGTGAAGACATTTCTGAGGTCCCTTCAAGTTGAAGTGGAAAGTCGGGAGGAGAGTCGACTGTCACACGAGAAACCCACTTCAGGGAGTTCGTCAGCAAACCACAAGGTAGCAGAGATCTTGACACTGCCTCATAGAACGTCCGACCTAGTACTGGCAGCATGGTCTTCATTGCCAGGTGCCACTTCAGTGCTTGGACAGATTACGTGTCCTCCCTGCGGCATCCTAGGACATGTGACGCGTGATTGCCGGGCCACGCTATCAGCGGAGGAAAAGCGCCAACGCCTTTCCAGCAACGATTGCTGAGTTAACTGCGGGAAGCAGGGGCACATTGCTCGCAGTTGCTGAACAGCAGCCTAGCTCAAGTGAGACCGATGCTGAATACATGACATTTCAGCACTGTGCGATATCTGGGGACGACTAAGAACCCACAGACCACGTTCAACTACTCCTGTTGGAGCTAAAAACCGAGACACGGCCACACAACAAGAATAGTAGGTAGCAACAGCTCCTGTAAGCAGCACGTGCTCGTCATCTGTGCTGTCCAAACCGCCACAGTGTGGGCGTGCCGAAACCATGGTCACGTGCCAGTACGGCTGCTGCTTGACACCGACATGCTCACGGACCTTTATCGATGAAGATTTGTCGCAACAGCTGTCTCTGCCTTGCACTAGAAATGAAGAATTTGAGGTGCTTACATTTGGCGGGTTCAAAGACCGCATAGCAGGAACGCCACCGTTCGACGTCGTGGGACTAAACGTAAGCTGCTCACTTTACTGCTGCTCTGCGCAAGTTTCCGAAACTTTTTGCTGCCGTTTCCTCCTGTGCGGTGACACGGTAAGTGTACCTAGAAATAACCTCGGACGTGACAGCACGACCATTCATCCTTGCATATCTTCGTTTTACAACCAGGCATGCCATTCCATCTACATTTTATTCTGATAACGACATGACAAGCGCGTAGTTCGACCATCATCAAGACCCACTGGCTGTTTGCCTAGCTCCACCGCGCATGACTTGCGTAGGTGGGAAAAGTATAAGGAGGAGCTTCTGCACCGATTATGAAAACGATAGAAGAAAGAATATTTGCCTCTCCAAAGCCATCGCCTTCGTCCCGATTGCGCGTTGGCGACTTGGTGATTGTGATAGACGGCAACGTGCTGGCGCTGCAATGGAAACTCAGCAGAGTAGTCGAGGCGTATCCAAGCAAGGACGGCATCGAGAGATATTTCCAAATCGTTTTCCGAAACGGTCAGCAAGCCCGGCTCGCCACTCAGTGCTTGTACCATTTGGAGGCAAACGACCACATCATGGCCGCGGGAGGATGTTGAGTGTAGCAGTAGCGGAAATTGCCATGAATTGCTCAAGACAACCAGGGAAGACGAAGCCGAAGCGGGGGGAGCGGGGCTGCTCGTGAACACGCAGTAAAAAAAGAGAGAGAAGGAAGAAGTGTTCGATCTGGGAAACGCGAGCGTCGGTCTCTTCTCTGTCGCTAGAATGACTATGATAAGTGCTATTGCAATTAATTCTTTTTTTTAATGTGAACTTTGTTGAAACGTTGAACACTGCTTTTCGTTTTTATAAAAACTAAAATCAGGCCCAAACGCATTTACCGATGGCTGGCGTGTGTACCACTACACTCTACAAATGCCGCAAGGCCTTTACATCCAGTGCGCGGTCGACACCAAACCTGATGTGTTCTCGCAATCCATATGATGAACTAGTCAACATGAACACTTATAAAAACATTTGAAAGGGCACAAATGACTCATTTTCGATTAAACCGGACATGGACGAACCTACAGAGTAGGGAACCCTGGAAAGGTCTACAGCAAGCGACAGTGGTTACAATAGTTAGGACGGATATGACAGTTTAGGATCTTAAGCTCAGCCAAAAGCACGATAACTTGAAACCTATATGATTCCTCCATCGAGTCACTCCTTGGCTTTTTTAACCACTACTGAGGGCAGGGCACATTGCGCCAGACATGTAAATATAAAGCTGCATTTCGTAATACCAAAGAATGAAAACCGCTTTCCTGGTCAACTTCAGAACCACCTCCCGACCTACTATTAGAGCATGTTGTCCTGAGCAGACTTCAAAAGAGTCTCGAATCCAACCCCCTCCTACCTGACACCAGGCTTGGACTCAGAAGACATCTTTTCAGTCAAGACGTGTTTCTGAAATTCAAGTAGGATGTCTTGAACCTTATCATCCCAGCAATATGTGCGATATTGGCCCTCATCTTAAGAGCCGGCTTTGACAATGGCGCTTGTCGCACCATTCTCGAGAACATAAACTCCACCAACTGCGGCCACAAAACGTACAATTACGTACAATGCTCGGTCTCTACCTGCAATCCATACAACCATCCAAATGCTTTACAGACCACCTCGCAAGTGACCCGAATGGTTGGAATAATTACATCACGTCGACACGGTAGAGCACTGCACGGGCCGATTTTTGCGGCCCGGGCCCGGCCCGGGCCCGTTTTTACATTGGGCGGCCCGCCCGAGCCCGATCAAAACTTTTATGGCGAGACCCGAGCCCGGCCCGGGCCCGGAAATAATCTACGTTACCCGCCCGGCCCGGCCCGCCACCCCTTTACCTTAAGCCCGAGCCCGGCCCGAGCCCGACTCGAAACCGGCCCGAACCCGGCCCGAGACCGAAAAATACATGTTTTTCAGAGTTGAGAAGCCCGAGAATAACTCGCAGAAAGCCCGAGCCCGGCCCGGGCCCGCGTCAAAAAACCCGAGCCCGGCCCGGGCCCGGGTCAAAAAGCACACGCCGTGCCCGAGCCCGGCCCGAGCCCGTGAAAAAACTCCTCTACCCGGCCCGGCCCGGCCCACGGGCCGGGCCGGGCCCGGGCTTTCGGGTAAGCCCGAGCCCGTGCAGTGCTCTACGACACGGCCTCAATGAAGAAGGCGTACTGTACCTCATCTAAGCCCTCATATTCTGTCATGTGGCGAACGTGGCCGAGGGAGCTGGAGGGGCTAGATGCACTTCTTCGCAAAGCCTACAAACAAGCCTTCGGACTTTCACCAGGTACTGTCATCTTTCGATGTGACTCCTTGAGGCTCCATAATGCCGCCAGAAAATTGTAGAAGCTCACTTAAACAACCAACGGGAGCACCTGACCATAACTCACCGGGCTAGTAAGTACTTGGGACACTTCTCACCAGATTCGGGACATGCAAGTACAAACATCATATCATTCCCTATCCTTGCGGCCACCGTCCCCCGCAACATGAACCCGGAGCAGCACCAGGTGAGACGCAAGGCAGTAACCAGTCACCTAATAACCGCTACAGGAGACTTTCAACTCCACTCTACAACAACGCTGCTGCATACCCACACCGGAGTTCCCATACAGCCTGTGTAATCAACTCCAACCTCCAGTCTTAAGACAATGCTGCCGTACCAGGCGTGTCTAACGCTCCACGCCCCCCCCCCCCCCTGAACACACAAATTCCTCAATCAACCAAGAGAGCAGGCTGGCTTCAGGAAGGGATATTCTACAATGGATCACATCCATGTCATCAATTAGGTAATTGAGCAATTTGCGGATTGCAATAAACCTCTCTATATGACTTTCATAGATTATGAAAAGGCATTTGATTGAATAGAGATACCCGCTGCCGTAGAGGCATTGCAGAATCAAGGAGTTCCGGAGACATACATGAATATCTTGGGAAATATTTTCAAAGATTACACAGCTACGTTGGTCCCCCACAAGAAAAGTGGAAACTTACCTATCAAGAAAGGGGTCAGGCAAGGTGACGCAATCTCTTCAATGCTATTCAATGCTTAGAAGAAGTATTTAAGCTTTTAGACTGGGAAGGCTTAGGTGTGAGGATCAACGGCGAATGTCTCAGCAACCTTCGATTTGCAGATGACACTGTCCTATTTAGGAACAACGGGGATGAACTATAAGACATGATTCAGGACCTTAACCAAGAAAGCGTAAGAGTCGGGTTGAAGATTAACATGCAGAGGACAATGTTGAATAGCCTGGCAAGGGAACAAGAATTCAGGATCGCCAGTCAGCCTCTAGAGTCTGTAAAGGAGTACGTTGATCTAGGTCAATTACTGGCAGGGGACCCTAATCATGGGAAGGAAATTTACAGAAGAATAAAATTGGGTTAGAGTGCATACGGCAGGCATTGCCATAATCCGGACTGGGAGCTTACAGTTTTGATGAAAAGAAATTTGTACAATCGTTCCATTGTACCGGTGCTAACATTTAGGCAGAAAATTGTATGTCAACAAAGAAGCTCGAGAACAAGTTAGGGACCGCACAAAGAGGGTTGGGACAAAAAAATGTTAGGCTTAACGTTAAGAAACAGGAATAGAATGGTGTGGATCAGAGAGCAAACGGGGATAGCCGATATTCTAGCTGGCATTAGGGGAAAGCAATGGATCTGGGGAAGCCATGTAATGCGTAGGGTAGATAACCAGAGATTAGAGTTACAAAATGGGTGCCAAGAGAAAGAAGTGCAGTCGATAATGGCAGAAAACTAGGTGGCGTGATATAGTTCGTAAATTTGCAGAGCCAAGTTGGAATGAGCTAGCGTAAGACAGGGGTAATTGGAGATCGCTGGGAGAGTCCTTCGTCCAGCAGTGGACATAAATATAGGCGGCTGCTGCTGATTATGATGAGGTAGACCAACCTAAATATGAGGCTGAGATAGGGGTGGACCAATCTAAATTTCTGGGTGACATGGGGGTTAGCCGACCTAAATTTTGGGCTGGCAACTTGAATTTTGAGGTGGCCGAACGTAAATTTTGGGGTGATATGGCTGGTGGGCCTACCTGAATCTGGGGGTCAGCCAACCTGATATTTGGAGCGTGCGAACCTAAATTGTCGGGTGGGCAAATTTGAAACATCGGGAGGGTAAACGTAAATTTTGGGTGTGCCCACTTGAAATTTGCGCTGGGCTGATTTCAGGGAAGGAAAAGCACAAACTAGGCTAAGCATAGAGAAAGAAAAGTACGATCGGAGCCAACGAACGCTATGCACTAGTAGGCAATTCTCTGAATTTGGGTAGCTTTTTTATTTCTCATAACCAGAAGTAGCAGTAGGTGAGATAATATAATGAAGTGCAATTTCCGTTAGCGGGTAAGCTAGCACTCACTCGAGTCACTCGACTCCGGATCTGGTGTCGAAAGGTGTCGAAGTCCATAGACCTCAAAACACAATTGAACTGCTTACGGAAGACCTATCCTTCGCTATTTTTGTCCTATATGAATAATTATCATTGAATATTCTCGGATAGTGATTCTCAGACAGTGATAGTGAATAGGATGTGTTTACTTTCAGCTATGATACATTGCATCTCCCCGTGTAGGGCTACCAGACAGCTTTGCGGAATGCGTTATGGCCCTGCCCCTTACTTATGTTTTTTTTTTTTTACATTACTGGGTCACTGCCCAATCAATACAGAAACAAAATATAGCGGCACACAGTACAGGGCAAAGGCATGCACATGTGGAGACAACACTAGAAGCAGACGAAAAGATTGGCAGCTGAAGCAATAACATTGAAGGCGCCGCATATTGGAGCTACAAATGAAGCCACCAAGTACAAAAAAGTACTCTAAGAATTGAAAATAGGTGAAACATTTATCTCTACACACAATTTTGGCATTTGCTTTAATTTTATAGGTTCTAAATATAAAGCCCAATATATAAAAGGTATTTAACTTTCCATTGGCCACCAGAAACATGGCGACACTATTGGCAGAACCGATACTATCTCCAACCAGATCTTCAACCAGTAGTGGAACGGCACCCTCCTCCCAGATGCTGACTTGTATGCGATGGGAGACGGTGCTCCTCGTTGCTTGCGGGCGCGTGAACAAGCCACCATGATTGTCGACTCATCCTAGCATGCTCCCACTCACACTTGCAGCATACGGACCTATTAATATAACAAACCTATTTCTAGCTGTCGCACATTAATTAGACAACAAATATAACCAGTCTCTTATATTTAATTGTGCTTCGACACTGCCTAGTCATGGCTAGAAAATTTTGATTTGATGTAGGCATTCTTCCTGCTGTTGCATTCATATTTTCCTACGTACATTGACATTTTCACTGTACTATGATTAATAACATAATGAAAAATGTCCGAAGAAATAAAATAATTTCTTCTCTGACTTTTCGGGAGTATTGACTTACTGAAGAGTCAGTCACCTTTCATAGCTTCACTTATGAATGTCTGAACTTATGACTACAAATATAAGTGGGAAATAGGGGGACCGTAGCTTCAACCTTATTGGCCGTTTAGGCAGCGTCATATTTAGCCACGCGAAGGTGGCTGTACGTCAGTGGGGCATCATACCAGCAAAGAAACAGGTGCCGCGAGTGCGAATTGAATGTCCGAATAATTGCTAAGGCAATTAAAGCAACACTTCGCGTCAGAGCCACAAAAAACATGTAGAGTCTGCTGCTAAGACTAGATGACTCACCTTTGTAGATATGGAAACTCTGAAAGGACATGTGGATGGCAATAAACTAGGTTCAACAAACTCACATGTTTCGTTTTTTTATTTTTTGAATCCTGTTTTATCATTCCAACTTCTGTAGAGTCGAAGTATACAGCATAAACGGTACGTAAGCTGGCAATTTTGTTTAATCAGGTTTAATATTTTTGCTTTAGCTATTTGACATTCTTAACAATGGCGAACATAACCAGGAACGTTTAGAAAACTGTTAAGAGAGACACCTCATAGGTCATAGAAAAATTTGGGCAGTTTCGCTCGCGACTGTCAAGTTTTGCGCTGCGCCTAAACTCCTTGTACGGTGTGCTAAGTATACGCGGTTGCGACATGTGCCGACGCCGCATGCAACACAACTAGTGTTCAGCAGAAATAAGAGTGCCCTGGCAGCTACCATGCGTTAACCAACACCGGTGTACATAGGAGTGCCCCGGTAGTGTTGCAGGCTTCGCTTTTCGATGGTGCACGGGATCGGGCCGGCGTTGAACCGTCGGCATTAGTCAGTTTACAAGGAAACTTTGGAATACGTTATTGTACGCTTACTGTCTGTTACGTTTAGGTCTTTGCCGAATCACAACAGCTCATTGGGAATGCCTACACACAATGCACATGCCAGCATCGGCACTCAGAACACTGGCCTGCATCCAGAACCAAGCCCATTGGGTGAAGAGGTGACGGTGCGTCCACAGATTTTGTCGTATTTGCAACTAAACACACTGCACGTCACTGAAAACACTTTAACCCTGTGTACGTGATCGGTGCACACCCATTCTGTCCTGCGACAGTACGACAACGTCGAAAGCGTGAAGGCGTCTCGAGCCTCAGTGTAATTGCGAGTGCAATGACTTGTTTACTAAAATGTGAACTGCGTTGAAATGTTCAACCGTGTTTTCCGTTTGTAGAGAAACGACACTTTGGCCCGAAAGCATTTAGCAGTGGCTGGCGACCGTACCATGTTGCGAATGCTACAAGGCATTAACATCCTGCGCATTGCCGGCACAAAACCTGATAGGCGCTCGCAATTCATATGATGCACTGGACTACGCGACACAGAAAGCGATCTGGAATGCCGTAACCCAAGTAACACAGAACATTGTGTAAACGTTGCCTGATTGTAACAAATGTCAGGCAACGTTAAACAGCCAACCTCAACGTTGAATGTACGTTGCCAGTGGTACCTTCAAGTGATGTCACAAATAAATGTCACAGCAACATCCCAATACTCACGTTGTGGCAACGTTGCTTGTAAACATCAATTTAACGTGTAAATGCTATGAATGTAGCAATGTTCGAAAACAGCATATTCCCAGAACGTTGCCGGATGTCACCAATATTGACATTAATGTGATGCCAGGCTGCTGTAGCATTTCGCATGTGTACGTTCATGCAATTATAAGATATTTTCATTTTCAACTGAACATTCATCTTTATCATACAGTGAGGTATGGAGCTGTATAGTGGTTATGCAGTAATTAATATTTTCTAAGGAACACCATGGTAAATTATGTTTATTGTACTTCTCCACAGATAAGAACTGCTACAAGTTATATTAATAATGGGCAGAAGCATTCACATGACGAAATTGCTAATTGTTGCAACGGTTTGCCTATAGTAGACAAAGTTACGCATATAAGTATTCCCTTCTTTCGCACCAAATGCACAAGACCTTGCGACTGCTTGCACGCTATATGACACAGCAGTAGCCATCATGAATAGGCACAAGCCCCATGATACCAGTTGTATAAAAATAACGAACACATCCACACTGCACAGTGGACACACACAGATGATATCTTGACTATATGAAAAACTGCATTTTTCCAGTTCACGTATAGTTTACATCATGGAAACAGCACTAGAGCAAATGACTATGGGCCACCAATACGGCTGCAACCACATTGTACACCACCGCACATTTCTGCCACACACCACATAGGACACATGCACACTGCAGAGACGTGTATTTTTTAGGAGAAATTTTCGCGAGCCGCCCGATAAACACAGAAGGCACGGACGACAGGTGCGCAACCCGCTCACATTCAACACACCGACACGAAAGGAAATGCGGACGATACGGGTGTAACCTGCGCCGCACGAGCTACCAACCCTCGTGGATTTGATCCTTTCCGACTAAAACAGTCACAACCTACACGAAAACATCGCACACTGCGCACGTGTACCTCCGATATCGTGTCAACAATTCCTGACGCTACAACTAATGTTGACGACATCAGAAAGATATTTAAGACGAAGTGACGGCGTAGAAAAAGTAGGCAGCATCGCGAAACCTCATGGACTAGCTTCGAGACAGCTTCGAGACAGCCCAAACCGTTCAAATCACGCCACAGCGCCGGCTTGATAAGAATAACATAAGCTTATCTCGAAGGCCATGCTTTTGCTGGCTGCAGACGGCGGAAGCAATTCAAAGGTAAAAATACGTGCTCTATTTTTTTTCTACGCTTAACTATAGTGTAAAATATAGATTGTTCTATGGGTAGTTTGTCTCGCAACACCTATACGTAGTTGCGTGCAACCCGGCTCAAAATTTTAGCATGTGAGTGTACCGGTTAATATTTTTGGCATCAGCAGAGGCCACAACAGTCTTACAAGTATGCAGGCGGCGCTGTTGTTTTTCCTCCATGTTCTGTGATGGCGGTCGTATGTGCGTGGTGCAACGAGGCGTTTCCTTTATCGTGTTTTTGTGTTTGCTGTAATGAAGTGGGTCGCAGTTAGTGTGCACAGAAGTGTCTGAAGATACCTTGTGTCATGCTGCAAACTCGCGGTATGCGTGGCGCGCCAGGCAAATGTGGACCAACGATTTTATGCCGTGGAGTGCGGCCCCTTTGTTCACGTTCTGGAGAGTTGGGTGGACGTCGCAAAGAATTAATGTGTGTTAGCGCGCCTCAGCTCGTCCACTACGCAGCGGCATGTATGCGGGGAGTAACATCGTTGACGCAGCGCCGGCAACTTGGAGAGCGCTTTGCGAAAGCGTCGTACCATTCAAAAGGTAAGTAATCGTGCTGGATAACTACACGCGTATTGTGCGAGCTTCTCGTGCGTGCAAAGCGCGCGCGAACGTAGGAAATAGAAGACCCGCGACAACAGTGAAACCTGTTCTGATGCTTGCTGAACGCTGGTTGTCAGCCCTTAGTTACGCAAGTTTATTGCTTCAATGCGAAATTGAAAATCCTGATAAGCGTTTTCTTCCAATGAGAAATATAACGTTCGGAAATAATCGTGTTCATCATGTGCGCGCTGTGCGGGATCTCCCCCTTTTGTGCTGAAGTTGCATAATAACGACTCATTTGCCTCTTCACCGATCATTATTGCAATGACGTTTCCTCGCCTATAAATGCTTCCACGTTGTAAATAATCTCTGCTTACGAAGTTTTTGGTTTACGACAGTTTTAGAGAAAAAAAATGTAAGCAATCACAGCTTGCTACTAGTACAAACTTTCAAAGACAAGATGTTTTGACATACCTTATACGTAACTAAACGTGACAGGGGAATGTTGATTACGCTGAGTCATGAAAAAAATGAATTGTTTTGTAAACAAACATTTCATTGCTATGTGCTGCTGCTGCGTGTCAATAATTTTACTGTGATGAAAGGGTCCCCATTATCAAGACATTCATCAGTGACTTTTACTTTGTGCTCTGTTGCCACCCTGCCCTAATGCAAACATTCTCGTGACTATTTTTAGATGCTCCATGCATGTGTAGACAATCTGACAGCTTTATAAAGCTATGTGCCTCTGCTATAAGTTAACACAGAACTTATTTATAGTGGCGAGGCTGTGACCCCAACAGTGCCCACATAACAGAGGAGCCACCAGATCCCTTGGCTATGCCTGCCGTAGCGCAACATGCAATCTGGATGGTCGGGTCAGGTATGTATGTAGTGTACGTGTTTCAAGAAGTAGCATCCCAGTATCATTCGTGTCTTAGTTAATCGACATTACTCAACACAGCTTACTAAATAGTTCAAATATTTATGCAACTTGCTGTTTGTTTGTGTTCATTCATAGCTGTAATGTGCACCTTATCGTGTTCTATATAAAACTAGACCTAACATGTCCTGATGTTAAGTATTTTTTCTTGCATCAATCGCTTGGCTGCAAGTTACATTTTAATTTTGCTTAGTAACACTTATTCATCACTTTTTATTTTGGTTGTCTTGCTTTGAAACTCTTTCCTATGCTGTAGGTTTTATTTCCGAATTGGTTGAATTATCCGAAAGATTGAAATAACAGTGGCAGAATAAAAGCAGGGTATTTTTGTTTACCCGAGGTGGTCTGTAATGTTTTCCTGCTTGCTCTTGAAGCACAACTCAACCGACTTGCATCAACGAGCGCCAACATGTTTAACACTGCCTCAGTGTTAAACTGTAAGAAAAATTTGAGTTCTGGAAGTTCTGAAAAATAAAAGTAAAGGCAAAGTAAAACAGCTTCACACCAAGGGAAGCAGTAGAGCTGGTTCTTTTTTTAATTTCTTGTTTTTCAAACCTTAGTAGCCGCTGCTTGCATGAGGGGACACTGAAGAGGCTGATTTCACCAAAATGACGTGCTTATGCTTTCGAATAAGTGTTTTGTTCCATAGCAATATGTGGTTTCTTGTTTGGACATTGTAGCGCGTTCGAAAGTAAAAAGTCAAATTAACCAACGTCAAGTTACTTAGTGTTGACTGTATATATATGTGTCATTTTTGTTCTATTGTTTTGAAGGTAGCCGACATAAAACTGCCTTTTGCTGTTCTTTTTTTTTTCTCTAAGGTGCGCCCCAGCTATGCTCTGATAAAGTACGGGCTTGCCAAGTGGCATCTTTTCAAGAAACGCTTACTCCATAACACCTTGTTCTGCTATAGTGAGGAACCACAGAACTATCTCATGGAAGTCCACAAAGCTGAGGACTCGCCGAACGAAGATGCAAGTGCTACAACACCAGTTACCTGCTCGACATGCCACTCAGGCACTCGCTCGACTGATGACAAAGCGTAATTGTGGAAGCTCCGCAGGCTACAAAAACATTGTGTAGACATATCTGAAGCTAAACATTAGCACTTAAAGAAAGGACAATACCCAATAACAACAGCCCACGCAACACTATAGTCGACACTATAGTCTACGCGACACTTCATTACTTGTCTGTCATACTCACTTCATCCCGTCCTAGCGCTGTTTGTTCCCGTCCTAATGATCTACCAACCAGCCCAGACCAGCACACTCCGTCTGCGACTTCATATACGAGGCATGGATGGACCATTTTTGTGATTTCTCCCTTTGTCCTCTATTTACCACATTTCCCTACATAGTCTTTCAAGCCAGTAGTTTCAATGCACGTACAAATTTATCTTTGAATTGCACTGCAGATGTAGGCAACGACAGAAGAGTCGAGACGACAGAAATGCGGCAACATTTAACAAAAAGATTTATTTTTACCGACCCATGTTTATAGCCATCAGTCACCACATTGCACATGCGCAATTCACACCCTTAGGAAGAAAGTGAACTCTTTGTCTGACAAGTGTACAGGTGGCGTGCTGATACAGAGCCAAGTCGTGAAATCTTTTCAGCCTCAATTATTTCACGTGTTAGTTGATCACCGCTTCTGCTGGAAACAGTACACTGAGCAAACAACGGTGCAGTCATGCGAACTGCAATGACATGCCTACCGTCACGCACGTTTTTCATGACGTTGTATGAGTTCTCAGCCGGGCATTGATACAGCGTCCCATTTGACCTATGTACTGTTTACCACAAGAAAGAGGGATACAATACACCACGTTGCTAACACAGGTGATGAACGAAATTTGGTGTTTTTGTTACATATGTGTGGCGTGCTGCGACATTGCCTTTCATTACACAAATTTAGAATGATATGCAATTTTCTTGATGCCTGTGAGAGCTTATGAATGTAGGGTACGACGGCCGTTTATATGTCTGTCAGGTGCAGTGATCACATTACCTCTACTCGAAAAAGCGCATGCGCCGAGTGGTTGCCATGTAGTCACTGCATCTGACAGACATAAAGTGGCTGTCATACCATACATTCATAAGCTGCAGTATCATGAAAACTGCAGATCGTTCCAAAGTTAGTTGTCTTCTCGGCACCTCAGAAGCTTTTAAAGTTTTGTAATCAAAGAAAATGTCGCAGCGCAGCACACAAGTGTAACATAAAGCACAAAAATCCGTTTGTCACCTATGTTAGAAACATGGTTTAGTGTACCCCACTTGTGGTAAACAGTACATAGGTCAAACAGGACGCTGCACCAATGACCGGCTGTGAGAACACTCATACAATGTCAAGAAAAACGTGTGTGACAGTTGGCTTGCATGTTGTTGCAGTTCCAGTGCCTGTGAACCATTGTTTACTCGGTGTACTGTTGTCAGCAGAAGCAGTGATCCACTAACACGTTAAATTATTGAGGCTGAAAAGATTGCACGATTTGGCTCTGTGTGTGTCAGCATCTGTACACTTATCAGACACAGAGTTGACCTTCCTAAGGGTGTGAATTACGCTTGTGCAATGTGATGAGTGGCGGCTATAAACATGGGTCACCGGAAATAAAGCTTTTTGTTGAAAGTTAGCACACGTCTAGTATCTCGTCGTTTCTGTCGTCAATATGTGTGCTGCAATTCGCCAATATGTTGTACCAACAAATCAAATTTATCACTCACTCATTGGAACTTTCTTTCATGACGAATGAAATACGGTTTTGGTACCGTGGTAGAGCATTCACTTCATTTGTTAATTATTGTTCTCTTCCAAGACTGAACTGGATTTAACAAGCAGACCGTGGCATTGCAAGGAAGCTTTATGTTAAAGGGATATATTGATACCGTATTAACTGCTTAGTGCAATAAAGGAAGTTGTGGGTATTGTTTATTGTTCTTTTATTGCTCTTGTGTCCAAACTTATGGCTATAATGGTTAGGTTTTACTGAAATTTGCTTTTAATGTTTTGCATTAGTCTCCTGCGTAATGTCACTATTGTTTATTTCACAGTTATGTGGAGCTTAAGTTGTTTGTAAGCATTTCTGTAGCCTGTTTTCATAGTAAACATGGCTTACTTGAGTTTTTGAGATGGCCCTTGATAGTTTGATGTAATTCATGTCTCTGCAGGTTACCGCATTATTGACTTGGAAACCAGTGGGATCTCTGGATGCAAGTGAAGCTACCGAGGGACGCATGTGTGCATCGCTTGTGCTGCTGGCCATCCTCTGCAAAAGTGAAGGCTGGCTGGCAGTGCTTGAATGACTTCGTTACTCTACCCCCTGGGCTGTGTTGACTAGTTCACACTTGCTGCCATGTCTGCAAGCTTATGCAAAAAGATCGGCTGGATGCTTGGTAGGACATAGCATCCAACCACAGTGGTACTGTGCTGTGTTTTTGTACATTACAAAGTGAAGGACAGTATTTGTGCTGTTATTAAGAAGTATAAATTGTGTTCTGCCATTGAAATAAGCGAACTCGACAAAAAAGCAAAAAAATTTCGAAAGTCTGACCTAACCA
>NC_051160.1:74118417-74176518 GCF_013339745.2 Dermacentor silvarum
TGTTGACTATTATGCGCACACGGGTGAATTATTTAAACGGTTTAACTTTATTCCAATTCATCAGCTTTACGAGTATTACCTAGCAATAAGATATAAAAAATCCCTGCTCAATAGCAATCGCTCTTTTTTGGATATTTTTCAACTAGAACCATACATTATCCCATACCCTACTCGTAACCAACAACACTGGGTCATTCCATTCTGCAGAACACACCTCGGCCGACAAATGCTTCGCTTCACTGTTCCTGTTTTGTTAAACAAATTAATTCAAAAAAGAATAAAAATTGAAGAATGTGGCGCACGTGTCATTGGGGAAGCACTTTTATCATGAAATCAACGCAATATTGTCACGTTTAATGAAGAGGCGACTTCTAAAAGAGGCCGTTAAGGTAAGTCCGAGTCGCCAAAGGGGCAGCGCAGCACCGACAAAAGACCAAGGCGCTAGCTCGTGCACAAGACTGTCCTCGTCTTCTTCTGGGAGCAAGTGGCACAAGCGCGTGGCATTACCCCTCCTCCCAGAAGAGCATCGACTCGATGCTAAACAAAGCATGGACGGGCAGAAAGACTTGTCCCAGGAGAAACGTAATGGTCCGGAAACCACGGCTATTGTGGTGTGCATTATGGTTTTAACCGCACTACGTGCACAATCTCGGGCCGCGGTTGTCGGCGTCGTGCTGGCTGGGTGCCGTCAGGAAGGACTTCATAATTGAGGTCACTTACTCGCCGAAGCACTTTGTAAGGGCCGAAGTACCGACTGATAAGTTTTTCCGAAAGGCCTTTACGGCGGACGGGGGTCCAAACTAACACTTGGTCACCCGGTTGGTACTCAACTTGTCGGTGGCGGAGGTTGTAGTGTCGCGCGTCAATACACTGTTGTTTCCTGATGTTCACGCGAGCCAGTTGGCGTGCGTCCTCGGCACGTTGCACGAAACGCTCAGTGTCTTCATCAAGATTGTCAGAAGTGTCACATGGTAACATGGCTTCTAACATCGTCTGCACTTCACGACCGTAAACAAGAGCAAAAGGCGTGAAGCGTGTGGTCTCTTGCGTAGCGGTGTTGTACGCAAACGTGACGTATGGTAGGACTTCGTCCCACGTCTTATGCTGCACGTCTATGTACATCGACAGCATGTCGGTCATTGTTTTGTTAAGCCTTTCAGTCAAGCCATTTGCTTGAGGGTGATAGGCAGTCGTCTTTCGGTGCGTGGTGTAACTCAGCTGAAAAACTTCTTCAAGCAGCCTTGCCGTAAACGCCGCTCCTCGATCCGTGATGACACAGGATGGGGCGCCATGACGTAGTACGATGTTCTGTACGAAAAACTGTGCAACCTCAGAAGCTGTGCCTTTAGGAAGAGCCTTTGTTTCAGCATAGCGGGTTAAATAGTCCGTGGCGATAATTATCCACTTGTTTCCGGAAGTAGACAACGGAAACGGGCCTAGGAGGTCCATGCCGACTTGATCGAAGGGCCCTCGAGGCGGCTCAATCGGATTCAGCAATCCCGCAGGCTTCACATTTGGCGACTTTCGGCGTTGGCATTCACGGCAGGCTTGGACGTATCGTTTAACACAAGTGGCGAGTTTCGGCCAGTAGTACGATTTTCGTACCCTGGCAAGGGTTCGAGTGAAACCCAAGTGGCCAGAAGCAGGCTCGTCGTGGCATGCGAACAGGATTTCATCACGAAGCTCTGTGGGTACGACCAAAAGATAGGTGTTGTTGCTGGCAGCAGAATTCTTCTTGTATAGGATGCCCTGCCGTAAACAAAACGACGACAAACCTCGAGCAATTTGCGGGGGCAGAGTGACGTTGCGGCCTTCTAGATGTTCAATTATGGGGCGCAATTCACAGTCTGCTCGCTTCCGTGTCAATACGTCTGTCCCGCTTATGGCGCCAAGAAAAGCGCTGTCTTCGATGTGTTGATCGGCAGATTCAACAGGTGCGCGCGACAATGTGTCGGCATCGTCGTGTGTGCGGCCGGACTTGTACACGATGGTCACGTCGTATTCCTGCAGGCGCAGGCTCCACCGTGCCAGTCGTCCAGAAGGGTCTCTTAGGTTTGCCAGCCAGCATAAGGAGTGATGATCCGTCACGACCTTGAATGGGCGGCCATAGAGGTAAGGTCGAAACTTGGCAAGTGCCCATACGACGGCAAGACACTCTTTCTCCGTGGTAGTGTAATTGGACTCGGGTCGTGATAGGGTGCGACTGGCGTAAGCTATGACCCTTTCGTCGTTCTCCTGCCGCTGTACGAGCACCGCACCCAGACCGACGTTACTGGCGTCGGTATGAATTTCTGTTTCGGCGTCCTCGTCGAAATGTCCAAGAACCGGGGGTGATGCCAGGCGATGTCGAAGCTCGGCGAAAGCTGCTTCTTGTTCAGAGCTCCAGATGAACGGCGTGTCGTCTCTAGTGAGACGAGTAAGTGGTGCAGCAATTTTAGAGAAATTGCGTATAAAGCGCCGGTAGTATGCGCACAATCCCAGGAAGCGTCGAACGCTTTTCTTGTCTGTAGGAGTCGGAAAAGCAGCTACAGCGGCAGTTTTCTCGGGATCGGGACGGACGCCTTCTGCGCTCACGACATGACCAAGAAACTTCAATTCTTCATAACCGAAGTGACATTTCTGAGGCTTTAACGTGAGGTTAGCCGATCGGATTGCCTCGAGCACTTGCCGCAGTCGCTTAAGATGTCCGGAGAGGCTGCCTGAAAATACGACCACATCATCCAGGTAGACGAGACAGGTTTGCCATTTTAGGTCAGCGAGCACCGTGTCCATCATCCGTTGGAAGGTTGCCGGAGCAGAGCACAACCCGAACGGAAGTACTCGGAACTCGTAAAGTCTATCCGGAGTGACAAAGGCTGTTTTCTCCCGGTCACGCTCGTCTACCTCTATTTGCCAGTACCCACTTTTCAAGTCAAGGGAGGAAAAATACTTGGCTTGCCGTAGCCGGTCAAGAGAGTCATCTATGCGCGGCAACGGATAAACGTCCTTCCTTGTGACGTTGTTGAGTTTTCTGTAATCAACACAGAAGCGGAGAGTGCCGTCCTTCTTCTTTACCAGGACAACCGGTGACGACCACGGACTGTTTGAAGGCTGGATGACGCCATCGTCAATCATTTCCTTGACTTGTCGTTGAATTGCTTCTCGTTCTTTCTGCGAAACACGATATGGCTGCTGGTGAATAGGACGTGCATCCTCGTAAGTAATTATCCTATGCTGCGTGATGGGTGTCTGACTGATTTTCGACGATCGAGCAAAGCAGTCCTTGAATTCACGCAACAGTCCCCGCAGTGCCGCCTTATTGTCCTCCGACAGCTCGTTATTGATGTCGATATCTGGGACGCATTCTTCATCGCTGTCGCTTTCTTCACACGCGAAACACTCAATGACGTCCTCCCAGGCTTCAGCGTAAGCGACGGCAGTGCCCTGGAAGAGGTGTCGGTGCTCATTTGTGAAATTGGTGATCAAGACGTCAGCTTGGCCATCCCTAACGTCAATGATTCCTCGAGCCACGCTAATTCCGAGCGTAAGTAGAAGGGAGACGTTACACTCTGCGAGGACTTCGCCTTCACGTATGCCCTCGGACGTTACCGCAATCATTACACTAGCACGAGGTGGTATCGTGACACTGTCGTCGGAAATTCGAAGAGCGGCTGTGCGGCGGCTGGCATCTCGTGTCGTCGCTTTCTTTGTAGAGAAAGAGATACAGCGTCGGCGGAGGTCGATGATGGCGCCATACTCTCGAAGAAAGTCTATGCCGAGCATTAATTCACGGGAGCATTCTCGGAGAACAAGGGAGCTGATCGGAAATGTAGAATTTTGAATTTGCACCCGAGAAGTGCACACACCAAGCGATTTGACGACATGTCCGCCAGCTGTCCGTACGTGCGTCCCTGTCCACGGCGTAATGACTTTCTTTAAATGGCTTGACAGTTTTCCGCTGATAATCGAATAGTCAGCGCCAGTGTCGATTAAGGCAGTAACATTTCGACCGTCGATCAGCACAGGTATGTTCATGGAGAAGTCTCCAGCCTGAGATACTGGCGTCGTCAAGTCTCCGTCGGTCTGAGGTCGCTTCGATTGGAGGTCTTCGGCACGTCCAGTATCAGCGGCCTCGCCTCGAAAGGTCGCTGACGTTAGTTTTCCAGGCGAGGGCTCGGAGATCGTCCTTGCGACATCCGCCTTGCACCTCCCGAATAGGATGGTCGTGGTGACGGCGATCGCGACTGGCGCCTTGATGACGGTGGCGCACGCTGTCGGGCGAGAAAATCTTCAATCTCGGGTGGCCGTTGTCCGAAACGGGGTCGGGGTGAATTGGCAGGAAACCCCTGGAGTCCAAGGCCGCGGTACTGGCACTCTCGGTATAAATGTCCCGCCTCACCACAGTGGTAACAGAGCGGTCGACGATCAGGCATGCGCCAAATGTCCGATTTACGCGCGGATGGCCGAGCCTCTCCAAAATAAGGAACCGCCTGCGCTGACTGAAGCGTTGCATACGGGGTGACGGCAGGTAGGGGCGCTGGTGCAGGGATAGGGGGCCTGAATGCGTCGGCATAAGCCGCACGCTGGTATTCGCTCATGGTAGGAGGCGTCACCGGCGACGGGGCGGTGCATCTTAAAACGTCAGCGTATCTTGCCCGTCGAGGTTCACTTGATGTTGTGAAGGCCTCAACTGGTGGAGCGGCCTGAAGTGCTGCTTCGTAACGTGGTGCGCCGAGCGCATGCTGCACTTCGTCACGCACGACGCTAGCGATGAAGTTGGCTGAAGGCTGTTGCGTCTGATGCAGCTGTCGCAGCTCGTCGCGGACTACCGCTCGGATAATCTCGCGAAGCGACTCGACGTCGGTCGTGAGAGCTCCTAGGCCACTGGTAGCAGAGGAGAGATTCACTTGCCGATCGTATTGGTGCGAGCGCTGGTGCAGGGCCTTCTCCATGGCGACGGCGTCAGTGAGAAACTCCGCAACCGTTTTGGGCGGACTACGAACGAGTCCACCAAAAAGCTGCTCTTTCACTCCGCGCATCAAGTGACGCAGCTTCTTGTCTTCCGACATGGTAGGGTCAGCTCGCCTAAAGAGACGCACCATGTCTTCCACGTACATAGCCACACTCTCGTTGGGTTTCTGAATGCGAGACTGGAGGGCCCATTCTGCTCGTTCTCGACGATCGGAGCTGGCGTAGGTGTCCAAGAGCCTGCGACAGAACTCACGCCATGATGTCAGGATGCCTTCGCGGTTCTGGAACCACGTGTGAGCACCATCCAAAAGACAGAAATAAACGTTTTTGAGCTTCGCCTCGTCGGCCCATCCATTGAACTCTGCTACGCGCTCGAAGTCCGCGAGCCAGTCTTCCACGTCTTCTAGAAGGTCGCCATGGAAGGGACTTGGCCCCCGCGGTTTTTGCAGCGTGTAATGAGGAGGTACCGGAGGTACCGGAGTAGCCGTCGCAGGGTTTGTCGAGGTAGTAGCGGATGTAGCATCCATACCTGCCGACGTTGTCGTTGTCCTCTCAGGTAGCGGCTCAAACTCGGGGGCCAATCCCTGGATTCTCCGGCTGGCGCGATGTACTGGCGTGAGCACCGGTAGCGATCTAGCGTTCCTGCTGCTAGGAGGGGTCTGTTGCATGGGTCGAGAATGCCCAGCACCTCCACCAGAAAAATGTCATGTTTAATGAAGAGGCGACTTCTAAAAGAGGCCATTAAGGTAAGTCCGAGTCGCCAAAGGGGCAGCGCAGCACCGACAAAAGACCAAGGCGCTAGCTCGTGCACAAGACTGTCCTCGTTTTCTTCTGGGAGCAAGTGGCACAAGCGCGTGGCAATATTATTTATCACTAATAAAACTTTCAGCGTATATTGTAATTTGTCTTCATGTATTGTACTGTGTAATTTAACCATAAAGGAATCTATGTATCTATATTTTCAGTTCGTGATGAATCTATGTGTATTACAAGTTGTAAAATATCAACCCTTTCTTGCTATGAATGAATTTTTTCTTCGTCTGTCCTCAATGCTTTCCATGTATCAGGGAGGCTCGGGTTCCCCTCAAGTGACTAATGTCACTTTTATCCCGAGCCTGCCCTCATCCTTGAGATGAAAATAAACTGATTTGATTTGATTTCATATAAATGCTTGTTTCAGGCCTCAACAATGACGGAAGGTGGAAACGCTACTTTCAGCATGAACTTCACATTTATATCAGAGTCGTGCAATGGAAATGCGTCATCCCACATCAGTCACAAAGAAGTGTGCTGCACAGGCTTGGGCAGCTCATGCAGTCCGGGCTTTTAGGACAAAACATTGGGCTGGCGTGCAAAGAGCCTTTCTTCGCAGGGTTCAGATCTCTTGAGCATGATGAAACCGCCTTTCATGCGTTTACAGCAACTGATTTTTCATTATTTGCTGTGCTGTTAAGCATACTGCCGCCTGCTCCAAAAAAGTTGAATGAGCTGTCTATTGAAAACAAGATTCTGTTATTTTTGATCAAACTTAAGTATGGGCTCCCATTCTCTTTTCTCGGTGTTCTTTTTGGCGTCCAGAAAACAACAGCGTCTCGTATCTTCAAGGGTCTACTTGATAACATCCAGGCTGCAACAAGGAAATGGCTATACTGGCCGTCACAAGCAGCTGTTCTGGCCACATTACCTCCATGCTTCAAACTACACTATCGGAAATGCAGAGTTGTCATAGATTGCACCGAACTTGAAACTGAAGTGCCTCCAGGAATCTAAAAACAAAGCATGTGGTATTCGGACTACAAAGGAAGGCACACAATCAAGTACCTTGCTGGAATAGCTCCGAATGGTCTTATCGCTTTGCTTTCAAAGGGGTTTGGAGGTCGAACGAGTGATGGAACGTTAACTGTTGAATCAGGTTTTTTGTCGCTTCTTGAACCAGGAGAGGTCGTCTTAGCCGATAAAGTATTTCCAGGCATAAAAACAGGTGTTGGCGCGCAGGATGCAATGTTGGTGATGCCACCTTTTGCTACCAGCCCACAATTCACGGAGTCTGAAGTGGATGCCACATATGAAACCGCCTCCGTGCGCATTCATGTAGAAAAAAAGTGTTCATGTAGAAAGAGTGATTCAAAGGCTCAAAATTTATGATATCATTAGACGCAGGATACCCCACGAGCTCACTGGCTATGCTGATTAGATTCTTCACGTGCTAGCAGTGCTAACAAACCTGAAGAGACACTTTTTCGCCAAGCTACAGAAATAATGAGGCAGGAAAAAGGAAAAGAAATATTGCACAATTGTCATATAGACGCGCATGATTAAAATGACTAGCTTTACTGCGACGTATGAGGCTGTACATGTCTGTGTAAAATGTATCAAATGTGTAAAAATAAATAATGTGTTTATTAAGAGGCACGGTTGTCTCTGTTCTGCGTTCGGAATGGAATGGCGCGGTACTTGTAACAAATATATTACCTCTGCTCTTGGACAATGCTAAAAAACGTAAACACCTCACATGTCTGCACATTCATGCAATGCTCTGAGAAAGTGCTCAAAATGGAAGTTTTGCCACCTTAGGCACTGCCGACGACAGGAACTCATCGTCTCTTTTTACTTTGATAGTGAGCGAGTTCACTTCTGTGTGTATGTAAAAGTAACAGTACTCCAAACATAGCACGTACAAGCACACTTGAACCTGTGTGAAGTAAGAATGGCTGCGTCTCAAATCCAGAATGTCTTGACCGCACAGATATTTCAGCCGTGCCCTCTTGGTCAAGCTCTGTGGCCTTCTTGAAAACGGACACTTGATTTCCAGTAGCACTGCGCTGCCGTCTTCATCCATGAAAGTTAGAGTTTCTATTGAAAAGAATAACCAGATAAAAGAGATTACCTGAAAATTCCGTTGGGGGAACACGCAAGCCACGGCTCTCCAGGACAAACTACCAGGCCGAATTGGGCGACATTCACGTTGCGCTTCTTTTCAAACGCCTTACGGGCTGATGGCTAGCCCCTTTAACAGTCCGTACTGCACCTCGTAGTCCGTGTATAGGGCACCTCGGTAACAATGGTCTTTGCACGCTCGTAGAGGTTGTTACGGCATGCAGGTCAGAATACTGTGAGCCTGCAGAAGAGAAAAGGCCCGGAAAAACCACGTTCGTATCGGAGTAATGAGTCTGTTTAAGGGTGAGAAAATTGGTCCAACTGCAAGATACTTCTCTGTGCCTTTGTTCCAGTAATTCTAGGAAACCTTTCATTATCCAAAAGATTACGGTCAAGCGCCGTCCTAGCTGACAGGTCAGGTACATCTTCAGGCGGCACGACGACGTGCCGTTGATATACTCGTAGCTCCGGGCCTGACAACCTATGGGCAAGCGAGACACAATAGCAGTTACTACAACTTTATTTGTGTTTAAATTAGGTTCTCTAAGAGAAGTAAAAGATATGAATACTTAATTACTGTACACTAGGATACAAACCACTCGGGGAAGTTAATTCGTTTAAGAAGTAGTTAATTTCTACACTGTACCACATTAAAGCTGTGGAACTCTTTCCCAATCCTGTCCCATTCAAACAGCGCCAGGGCTTGATCAGAGCTACGAGGTGGCTCAGCTGGCATGCACCCTTCTGCGCCCAGCTTATCAACTAAGGTGCAGCTGAGATCACCAAAATATTTGACGACGTGGTTTATCGGAACCTCCTTTGCACGCACTGAAAAAGTACAACATAAAAAGTCTCGGACTTCCAGTAGTCTTTTCCCAGCGTAGTCTAACACAGCTTTTCCCAGCGTAGTCTAACACAGCTGGTAAGTTCCTCACCTTTTTCCTGTTTGGGGAGAGCAACGTTAGAATACCTCGGGTAGGTCTTACGAGACGTTGGTACGCTCCACGTTCTTGGATGAGATGTTTTGGAGTCGCATTTGCCGTCCTGTATGTACAGAGCTAACTGCCGCGGCGTACTTGCGACGCCAGCACGGCAATAGCAGCTCCCCGCTAGAATTTGTCGGCTGTCGCCGATCTGAAAGAATTAATGTTACCTATAATTCCATGCGTCCACATCGTATATAACGAAGTAACTTACGCTGAGCTTCACGCATCTCGCTGGTGCGTTGGTTGATACACCTAGCCGTAGCCTCCGATCCGTGCGAGTCCAGCAGTTCCCGCACTTCGTAAACTGTGCCCCGCTTCAAATAGAAGTCTTCCTTTCTCCAAGTTCCTTCCACGAAAAAAGCTGTCAAGGTCTTGTAATTCCCGAAACCCGGCTAAAGCTAATATCGGCACGCTGTTTCGCGCCATTACTACCGTTTAACAGGGCGCCGAAGACGCAGCGCGACCTGCTGACGCCGTGAGCAATCCTACCACATTTGAGCAACTATTAGTCAGATGGCGCTAGGGGTCCCAAAGAAAGGGCGCCACCTAGCACTTGCTACGAGCCCATGTGGAGGCCGCGTTTACAGGGGTATGAGCCATTCATTCTCTTACGTGACGGACAGATTTAATAACAGAGGTGATACACGAATGGGTGTGGTGCCTACCTATCGTTACGATGACCACCGATCAGAACAGTACCTTTGTTCGTACCTTGTACCTTCGTACCTTTGTTCAAAATTGTGTCACCTCTGTGTCGTGCGCTAAACCGCTTCGCTCGTCTCCACCTTCACAGAGTTGAATGGCTCATGAATTTTAACAGCGGAGCTGTTTAAGCCAGAGCTTGGCCCGTATAGCGTAGACCAGAAACTGCGCCTGGCGATGACGTCACCGCGCGTTGCCTAGCAACTACTTGGCACCGCTGCGCCTTGCTTCGCCAGCCGCTCCGCAATGCTGCGCCGAGCTACTACGACCGCTCACCTGCTCCATCTAGCGATGATGTCACTTCGCGTCACCTAGCAATCACATGTGCCTCGCTTCGCCGAGACATGTCAATGCTTAGCCTGGCCGCGTCTTGAAGCGCGTCGTGCGGCCAAGCGAGAATCTGTACGTTGGCGGCGAGCCGATCCAGAATACCGTGCCGAAGCTGCAGCCGAGAAGAGGCGTCGTCGAGTCGAAGATGCAGAGTTTCGAGAACGCGAACGCGAGAGTCTGCGTTTGAGTATCCAGCGTCGTCGGCATAGCGACTCTGGCTGTAGCTTGGAGTATTACAAGCTCCGCTGTTTGCTCCAGCCTTGCACCAAAAGTGCAAGCTGCGCTTATTTTTTTAAGGAGTTGATTTCTTGTTTGTCTTTTACATTTGAGGCAATCTTGCGTATCAATTATTTACCAAAACGCATCAGCTTCTACACATGAGCCATCGAATGTTCCAGATTATTCCCTGGTGCCCACGTGTCTTCCAGAAAGTACTAGACAATTCGCGTCGCTCATGCAACCAGATTGCGTAAGCGTCGGTGACAACAGACACAAAATAGAAGCATAGATAACGTCTGAGAAGCTTCCGATATATGCAGGAGCGTCCTACGCTAAGCGATAACGTTTAACATTAGGTTTGCCGGTGAAAAGCGGTCAACGGTGAAACACAAAAAAGTACACGTGTGAATATATATATATATATATATATATATATCATCATCATCAGCCTATATTTATGTCCACTGCAGGACGAAGGCCTCTCCCTGCGATCTTCAATTACCCCTGTCTTGCGCTAGCGTATTCCAACTTGCGCCTGCGAATTTCCTAACCTCATCATCCCACCTGACTTTCTGCCGTCCTCGACTGCGCTTCCCTTCTCTTGGTATCCATTCTGTAACCCTAATGGTCCACCGGTTATCCATCCTACGCATATATATATATATATATATATATATGCATATGTATATGCTGTATGCCGGATTGCAAAGGAAGATATGCCGTTTCCCTTCAATTGTCAGCCTGGCGTTTTGCGCTTACGCCTAGAAATTTTCCGACCACCGAGAGGTATACAGCTTTGCTGTAAAAAAAGAAAACCCGCGTTAGGCGGCGGCAATCGACGATCGTAGAAGAACAGCATAGCAGTCAGATGCTCTACCCATTAGTCCACAATTGTTTTTTTCATGGCATTTGTTTGAGGTACGCATGACTACCAAGGTCGATCTAAATGGTCGCGAAGCTTCGGGCGAAAAGCGGTTCAGAACGAATTTTCACCGACATCAGCAAGGGTGGTTTTGGGAACAGCGATTGAAGGGCGACTATGTTTGGAGGGAACAAACATTGCGAAAGAAAAAAGCGGTTTTTAATTAAAGCGATAGACAGTTAGATTCATTCAACGAAAATAAAATTCGTAATCAATTTTATATACGCATGGCGAGAAAAGAACAACTATATTTTACTTGATAATTATCAATAAATACCTTTTTTGAGCACCTATCGTAAGAACGCCCACCGATTACGGCGCGCGTTGACTCCGCTGTCACTTGCAATGCAATGCAGCTCTTGAAGTGGGCAGAAAGGGGCACTCGTGAAGTTCACGTGCTACAAGACGCCCCCCTGACAAGTTGTGTGGCTTTGCTTGTCAACGTTTGTCTGAATTTGGTGACGCGTGTAGTTTCGTTGTTTCTTGACCTGTTCAGTCAAAAGTATGGAGTTGCGACCGCCAGATAATTGTTCACTTTAGTTGTTTTCGTGGGACAGCGCTGGTCGGAGGGCTTGGCGTCCGACTAAAGGACGAGCAATCTACGCCCAAAGCGTTCGTCGGCCTCCAAACAAAGTACGTTCTGCGCAAGGGTGCGGTTTCGACACCCGTATGGCTCAACTTTTCCTGCATCGGTTTCCGCGCTGAAAGCTCGAAACGCCCATCAAGTCGAATGGCGGGGCATTTGAATATACAGCTCTAATGGCAGGCCCCGGAAAACAAATTTCGCGCCTTTGAGAACAGAATGACGTCACTTCTGTTTTTAACGTATTCACGACTCCAGCAATTCATGCGACACCTAGCGGCGAGCGTCGGAAACCTCATACGGAGGTCGGAGCGTCGGAGCAGACGCTCTGTCCGTAGCCTTCGCACTGCGATCGGGCGCGTGCCACCATCTACGAAACTCCGCGCGGCCGTGGAATTATGCTGCGTTTTGCGGCGCCGAAGAGCCACATGGATTGCGAATTTTATCATAAGGTGCGACAACGGCAATTGTTGTGTTCTCAACATCTCGCTCGAGAAAGTTATCTTTGTTTTTGGTTTTTTTCAGGTGAGGGTCGGTTAGTTGTGAAATGTAATGAAGTTACATGAATGAAATTTTGCGTCCTAAATGGAAATTCCTTGAACTCGACTTTATCCAAAATTTAGCTTCCTTGAGCATGTAGTTGCCGGGCTGTTTACAACAGAACATTGCAATATTTGGCAATTTTCAAAAGCAGATTATCCAAAAAGTAAAAATTCTAAATTATTTTGCTACGTCTAGGAACTAGAAAAATATGTCTTAAAGCTAGAGAGCAAGCCGCAATGCAGTAAGTGCGGTAGTTTCTTCTAAATAGGGTCACAAGTGAGACACAGTTCGCTAAAACCATGTATCTCATGCTAGTTCTTGAACATGTATTTCTAAATCACATCAATCAATTTTTTTATATTATATATAGTTGAAACCTAAAAGAATTAAGCTTTTTATGGTTTATACGACAACTTCATATCCTAAGTAGAAGAGCCGCCACGGCTGCTTCAAAAGTACTGAAAACGGGGGGCTCGTGCCGCCGGAGTGGGAACGCCCACTTAAGGGTAGGGCTGGCGTAAGCCACGACGTATTCTTCATTCGTGGTTTTCCGTTCGGCCAACACCGCACCAAGGCCGACACCACTGGCGTCGGTGTGAACCTCTGTCGGCGCAGTTGGGTCGTAATGGCGAGGATCGGTGGTGAAGTCAGCAACCCGCATAACTTTTCAAAGGCTTCATCGCATGACGATGACCACGCGGAAATGCCTTTGCTAGCGATAAGCAGCTTCGTCAAGGTTGCGATGATAAAGGCGAAGTTCCGGGCAAAGCGTCGAGAATAAGAGCACAGGCGTATGAAACTTCGCGGGACCTTGATAGATGTGTGCTTCAGAAGCTCGGCGACTGCGCGAAGCTTGTCGCGATCAGGAAGGATGCCGTATTTCGAGACAACATGACCAAAGTCAGTTAATTTTCGGGGCAGCGAAACGGCACGTCTTGAGCTTGAGCTGTAGGCCAGCTGGAGTGAGACAGGTCAGAAGGTCATGCAGGCGACCGAGATATGTCGGAAAATCTTGTGAGAAAACAACTATGTCATCCGGGTAACATAAAGAAGTCTTCCACTTGTGCCCGCGAATGGTGGTATAAATCATGTACTCGAAGGTAGCGGGAGCACTACAGAGCCAGAAGGCATATCGCTAAACTCGTACAGGCCATCGGGCGTGATGAAAGCTGTCTTTGGACGGTCAGCCTTAGCCATGGGAACCTGCCAATAGCCAGAGCGGTGATCAAAAGACGAGAAGTATTCGGCACCTTGCACACAATCAAGATTGTCAACACTCCGTTTTGAAAATGCCAATAAACCATCATCATCATCAACAGCAACAACCATGCACTGTACCACGTGTCATGGGACGTGAGATCTGCGCCACGTGTTCTGGATACCTCCTCGCTACACGTTATGGCGCCTCCTCGCAAGGTACAAACCGCTGCTGAAAAACCGAATCGCAGAGCAACGTGTACGGCTGCAACCAGACATCATCGGGCTGATCAGACTGCTGTGCAGATAGCAGTACAAGCCGCAGCTCGCCTTCGACGTCGGGCAGACAGTTCAGACCGTTCTCGTGAAAACGAGGCGAAGAGACTTCGTGGAATGGAAAACACGCACACGAGAAGAAACGAAGACGAAGACAAGCGTTTGTCTTCGTCTTCGTTTCTTCTCGTGTGCGTGTTATTATGCGCTTCCAAATTACCATTCCATGATGACAGACCAACAAGCTCACATCGCCACTCTCGTCGAAGAGACTTCGCCGCGAAGACCCCCTTGTGCGTGAAACCGAAATTTAAGCTACTCTTGAGCCGCTCCTCCAGCTTACGCTGTGACAGTGGTGCGTGTGCCACGCAAGCCTGTGACCTTTTTGCTTCTTTATGTAACCACCTCCCAGAAAACGGCCGGTTGTCAGCCGTTTCAAATGTCTGGCCTTCAACAAACAATACTAGTGGTGTGTTCACGTCGTCTTTCGTCGTAGAAGCGTAACTGCTAGAAATGAAACACCCTTGACCTATGTCAATTGTGAAAGAATGCTGAACGTGAGGAGATGCGACATTCCTGTGGTAAACGTACAGATAGGTGCACCGGCGATTGTTCATTGCCGCCATCGGGGAATGTTGGACTGAAGCAATCGAATTACACGGGCCTTATTTCTTGTCACCTGTATACATGTAATGATGTGGTCAGTGCAATATTTCGGTAATTCAATGGAATATCGGTAATTAAACTTTGCTAATATTGTGTAGCCCCACGCAATAGTTTTTTTAAAAGCGCTGCTTGTATTCGTGCACGATCAGCTCTTGCTTTGTCACACTCAGATTCTCTAACATTACACCACAAGGTTTGTTAATGATAACCTTAATAAATTGCATAATTTTATAAAACGTTCACCTCTTACATGCGTAATGATGATGGTCGACAGGGCGTCGACTGCCTTTCTTGTCAGATCTAGAGAATCTTTGTGAGTTTTCCTTCTGCTTCAGGAGCACGCTTCCGCCTGACATGGTGCTCCATGAACAACACGTACAATTGAGCAATTTCTTTAGGCGACAGTCCGTTGATTTCCTGCAATGAAAAGGCGATAGTTAGTTGAAATTAAGTCCTTCCCCAAGATATTTCATTGGTCGCCATTTAAAATACCAGTTAAGAATCGCGGGCCCCATATGCACATCAGTCCAGCTTTTCTAATGTCCTAATGCCTCGATTCATATTTGGCGAAGATACAACTTACTAGCAATCAAATAACTTGGGAAAGGAAAGCTTGAACAACCTTCAATAACTTGTTATTGTATTACCATGTTAATATGCGAATGGAACCCCCTGTACGTATAAAGCGATTTTGACTATTGCCTAGCCGTAGCCTTGCTTTAGCTGGAATTTAGTCATCTGACAGTGCTGCTTGCTTGAGAGGCGCACGTGGTACGTATGCCAGATAAATAAGTGTTCCCACATTAAGAAAAATTCTGACTGTGCACATTTAGTCGATATACCGAAGAATAGCGAGTGCAGAAAGCAATTATAGAGTTAGTCTGCCATAACTGGACGAAGAAGGACATGCCAATTTGTGTTGGTCTGGTAACATGAGGAAGAAGAAGTGGCGGTCACTAACCAAGTCGAGGTGAAAAAACAGGCATAGACGTTTCGGAACCCGTACGCGTTCCTTGATCACACTAAAGCGGACAAGAGCCATGTGTCGCGCAAAATCTCGATTCGGTGTCGGTGGCGTTGCCCGTTAGAGAAAAATCATACCGAACCACGCTTCCCTAAGCACACAGGGCCTCCGCGTGGCGCCTAGGCGCAACTGAACTAATTAAATTTCTCCAAGTAAAAAGCGTGAGAAAATTCATAAAGTACGACTTCTGCACAACCTACAGACTTGATAGCGTCGGACTAGCTGTAATTTGAATATAGGAGAAAACCTAATTCTGAAAACATAACAAACCCTCTTTCCAGCTTCCCTTGGACGTCTCTCTTAGTCTCTCTTAACGCGCCCTGCTCAGTTCCTAGCAACACCATCCAGATGGCGCTCGCCTCCGTGCACCTGCGGTAGTGCTGGATCCCGCCGTGCGGGATAAAGAAAACAAACAACCAGAAAGCTCGTACTCGGACATAGCGTTCGCAGCCAGTGTTTACAGGTAAACATTACGGTTACATAAACTGCAGTAACCGGGAATCGCGAGAAGCAATCCGGGATCTTTGAATGATATCGCGTTCCGTTCTCAAAGGCGAAGCTTAGGCATCCTCCAAGTTTTTTTTTAATTCTGTGTGTGACGTAATGAATGGGTGTAAGCAGCAGGCGTATTTAGATTGGTTGCTGTTGATAGTCTCGCCCATCGTTTGAATTATTATAGATTCCATTAGAAGTCGCGTCGTCGGATTCCTTTTCCTTGCTATGATAATGGCGTTTCTCATTCTGATGTGAAGCCAATCAGACGTTAATTACGTCACACAGTGACTTAATAACAACAAATGGCTCTTGCCAGCTTTAGTGTGAACAAGGAAGCTACACGGGTTCCGAAACGTCTGTGGCTGTTTTTCACTTTCACTTGGTTAGTGACCGCATTTTCAACTAAAGAATTCAGATCACAGTCAAAAAAGTGTAGTTGATAGGAAAGGTATTACAGTAAATTATTTCAGGTTATGTGTTTCTTGACAGTACAATTTAGTTTCGCGATAGAGCGCCGTCATTTGAATACTTCTTTATTTGGGCGTATGCGACCATGCGTTTCCTTGTAGTCTTTCTTTTCTCTGTCTCTCCTGTGCTCTTGTCTTATGACACATATTCCACATTAGTTTCTTCCTTTCGTCATTCTTTACTGTCACGCGTTCCGCATTATTTTCTTTCTTTATTTGTTTATTTCCTGCCCTCTCATAGTGATAAGTCATCTTTTTGCATACGTGATTGCCTGGGTCCGCCTTGAATCTTAAACAAAACGCATCTTTGCCACACGTGCGTACCGATTGGTCGACCATCAAGCGAAAAAAATGGCTTACACGCCAATCCGACGTTTAATAAAGCCAAACTATCTTTGCCTCTTTTCCCGACTTTCCGGGAGCTGCTGTGATTGTCTTGCCGCGCGTGCATCTGGGTTACTTGCACCATCGCCAGATTTCGCTCCCCCACGCTCATCCCGGCACGGACAGATGGTGCAACAGACGGTCCCTGAACTGATGTATGCGGACGACATAGTACGACCACCGGACAATACAAGAGATTTGCAGGCACTTGCGAATATCTGTGGCAGCGCAGCGACAAATCTACGCCCTAAGTTTAGCGCAGTGAAATCAGGAATTATGGTTATAAAAAATTCCCATCCCTCCCCTGTCGAGAAAAGGGGAGGGGGGGTAGCAAAACTTGTTGTGTGTGTACCTGACCTACTACTTTTCCTTGTCTTTCCTACTAATTTTCCTGCCCTTTCGTACTACTTGTCTTTCCCTTTCCTTCTGCTTTTCCTTGCCTTTCGTGCAATTTTTTCTTCCATTGCGTTATACGATTTTCTGCTCGTCGCTGTTGAAGCTTGAGTTCGATATCTCGAGTTTACTCGGTGGCATGGCTAGCAGCATTCGCCCGCCATTGCCGCTTGCCATACTTTGAAATTAAATTGCTTCAAAATTAAATCTGTCCGTCACCTAAGACAATGAATGGCTCATACCCCCGTGAAGGCGGCCTCCCCATTACGACGACAGAAGAGAAGTGAAATTCTGCGCTGGATTGATGAGCGGCAACGGAGCCAGCCGAAGAAGAAGACGAAGACGACGAGCGCGGTAGCAGTGGCACGAGCGCGTGCCGAGAACGAGCACGAGCGCAACCCGAGGGGCGCCAGCTGGGGAAGAAAACGATGTTCTGCATGCCATGTCGCGTGTATGAAGGTTTGCGTCAGTGTTAGGATTCAGTGATGTTTTTTTTTTTTTTTTGTAAGTTAGCTAGTGCAATAAGTTGTTTTTGGTTTCTTTACCCCTCAGGTGTAACACATGGGACATGGTTACTTCGGTAGGAAGAGGCTTGTCTTGTCGTAATACAAGAAGGTTTACGGTAGCCTTGGAGTTTTTTGTTTGTTCAGCTGTTGCATAATTAAAATGTGACATGGAGCCGGCTTTTTCTTGTTGTGGCTTCGGCAGCACGGTAGAATAGCTGTTACATAGTCCCTGGGGGGGGGGTGTAAGCCTGCCGATGAAAAGCGCGAGTTATTGCTTTAACTGCGGCTCGTAATGCTTGACATCTCAGTTCCAACTTGAGTGTATTCTTGACTGCTTGAGTGTATCAGTTCCACCTTGCACCTCAATGTGTATTTCTTGTAAATATTTCTTGTAAATACAAAGTGTCTTCAAGATTCATCTGCGTCTGCTTCAATCCGTCTGTAGCCTTCAGCGAGCCTACCGCCGCTATGCGTGGCGGCAGTATTCTTCACTTGCGCAGACCATCTCTGGTGGTGCGTCTCGGACGCAGAAGTAGCGGAGTGATACAAGAAGAACTTTTACTTTACTAGCCTCATCATTTCTTAGTATACGTCGCGTGTGCCGTCTATCGCCTCTACGAGTTGCAGCGCCTCGCATCGTGCTACGCACCCGTGCTAATAATATTAGGCCTTCATTCAATTGAATTTATCGTGGAAGTCTCCCCACCATTTGCCACAAAGCACATGGAAAATTATGTCATGGAAGAAAAGTCACCTCAATCACTTGCAAAGCAAGCTCATTATCCACCGCGAGATTTACACTCCAATCGTCATCGGGATATTTTTCCTCTATCCAATCACCTGGATGATCATGGGCCTTATCGAGCGTTTCAGCTTTCGGGTTTGCAGAGATTGCACCTGCAGCCCACCATCCAAAGAACAAGATAACTGGAAATGAAAGAAAACAACTATTTTAAAACTGCACACATATGAAAGCAAATGCACAATGTGTAATCATTGCAATATATTTACGCTCTTCCATCCCGCTTCGTTCACCGCTGCAGCCAGAAAACGCGCGAGAACCTGCGAAATCGCGCTTTGCATAACTTATTAGTGCTAGAAAAAGACATTATGCATTTCACCAGCGTTAGGTTCCGGATTTTTATTTCACTAAAGTAACTGGAACATTTTGGAACAATTGCAGCAAACAATTTCTGCCTCGATGTTTGCAACATATTATTGGGGATTTGCAGAGAAAATGGTTCAACGAATGCAATACCGCCACAAAAAATATCTTGTTCAATCTGCTTCTGAAAGGAAGGTTTATTATAGCACTTCCAGGCTCAGTGTTCTGCAGGTATCACGGAAAAAAAAGCTAGTCAAATTCTGCACTAGAAAGGTTCATTACCGACGCAGTGCTGCGGGTGAGAAAATGGGGCGATGTCTGCTACCCCATCGCCCTGCACAAGCATGCTCCAATACACTATTTATTCAATTCCAAAACACTCAAAAACGCTATGCATTTAGAAAGTTTCCAAGGATAAAAGGCCAATAAAACACAACACATTTGCAATCGTTTAACTTAGTGTGTTACTGTCGAAACGTGTATTCACATACAGCGGCCTTCCACGGGCACTACATGTGCACCACGTTCCTTCTTCTGCAGCCTTTATGCTACAGTTCGCGCACTATTGTGACGTGGCACCATTTTAGGGGCGAAGCTCCTTAGGGTGTGGGTCTGTCCCTCCTCTGTAGTATGTAGTAGTAGTAGTCGTAGTAGGTAGCCACGTCTACTTTTATGAAAAAAAATTCGGAAAGTTGTGTCCGTAGCGCGGAATCGAACCAGGGACCCCTCGCTTCCGAACGCGTGGCGCTAGCGCACATGGACACACGCACCACGATGACAATACCCAACATTAACGAAAGACTGCGCGTTTCTAACGCGTTTGTGCTAGCGCGTTACGGCCCGTGTAAGAAGCTGGTGTAAGACGCTGTGGCCTCTCCGCCTTACCCCCGTATTCATAAACGCTCCTCGACTTGAACTTGACTTGCCACCGCCTTGGGCAGCGCGTTCGAAACGCGTTGAAGGCGGTGGCAAGTAAAGTTCAAGTCAAGGAGCGTTTATGAATACGGGTTTTATACTCTCTCAGCAGTCATATGATGGCGTCGACAAACGCGGTGCACGTTCCGGCATGTGTAAACGGCTGCGTAAGACGCTGTGGCCTCTCCCCCTTACCAGAGAGTACTGCACGTTTCTAACGCGTTTGTGCTAGCGTCCCCTTAAGCGGGAGATGGTGCAATTAAAATGAAGGGCGCTGTTATAAAATAGGAATGACGTCACATATGGCGCGTGTCATTGGTATAAGCCAATCATTCGATTTAGTGTGGCGACACTGGGCGAATTACACGGAAGATTCACGGTTTACCGATGATTCCCTCCGGAGCTTCGCAAACTCATCATCATTCACCCCGTGGATATGCGGTGTTTTTTTCAGGAGCGAAGCTCCTTATAGCGGCACCCGTTCCGTCCCCGTCGTAGTAGTAGTAGTGTGTAACCAGTCTGAGAAAAATGAGAAAAAAATCCGAAGTTGTGTCCGTAGCGCGGAATCGAACCAGGGACCCCTCGCTTCCGAGCGCGCGGCGTTAGCCCACTACGCCACGAAGCGCACATAGACACACGCATCACGATGGCAATAAATACCCAACATTAACGAAACGCCGCGTTTCTAGCGCGTTTCTAACGCGTTTGTGCTAGCGCGTTACGGCCCGTGTAAGAAGCTGGTGTAAGACGCTGTGGCCTCTCCGCCTTACCTTCAACGCGTTTCGAACGCGCTGCCCAAGGCGGTGGCAAGTCAAGTTCAAGTCGAGGAGCGTTTATGAATCGGGGGGTATACTCTCTCAGCAGTCATGTGATGGCGTCGGCAAACGCGGTGCACGTTCCGGCATGTGTAAATGGCTGCGTAAGACGCTGTGGCCGCTCCCCCTTAGTAGAGAGTACTGCACGTTTCTAACGCGTTTGTGCTAGCGTCCCCTTAAGCGGGAGATCCGATAATTCCCTCCGGAGCTTCGCCCACTCATCATCATTCACCCCGTGGATATGCTGTGATTTTTTTAACCTTGATGTCATCTGAAAATAGTTTCTACCTGAAAACGTTTTCCGTCCAATATTTCAAATACACACACAACACAAGAAGCCAGAACAACTTGCTCTGAACGAAACGGCCAGGATAAACACTTTTCATTTTAACGTTATTCTCTGTGCGAGCGCTAGAAATTCGCAAACGTTTCACGTGTTCTTTTGATCGCCGGAAACTCGGAAATTCACGGTGACTCGTGAAGCATTATATGCCCCATTACGCGAAAATCCATCATTGTCGGCGTGACCGAAATATGGTACCAAAAATGGCCGACGGCGCAAAATTTAAAACACGTAAATATATGCTTGAATTGCGGTCAAAATTTTCAGGGAAGTTCCTGTAAACAAAGTAAAAAATTCGCCTCGAAAAGAGCATTTGGTACAATTCCATCTGTGTGGAAATCAAACCGGGACCTCCGGAAAGTGAGACAAGTTCGCTTCGCCAACGCTACGGCGTCTGAATAGTTCTCGCTGACTAAAGGTGGCAAAAGTGGGGAAAAAGCAGGCTGGTGAATTAGCAATCGGCAACTGCGGTATCGATTCTAGAAACACTAGAAGAGGGATGTCGGTAGAGTTCGCGGAAATGAATAGACTCCGCATAATGAATACATCCTTCTGGACGCGCAGCAGCAGGAAGTGGACCTGGAAAAGCCCTAATGGGGAAACAAGAAATAATATAGACTTCACGCTCTCAGCCGATCCCAGCATAGTTCAGGATGTCCAAGTGTTAGGTAAGGTAAATTGCAATTACCATTGTCTATGATTTCTCTGAACTTGAAGAGAGAAAGAGTAAAATTATTCTAGAAGAAACAGGCCAACCTAAACGCAGTTAGGGTAAAAGCAGACCAATTTAGGCTGGTGCTCAGAAACAAATATGCAGCTTGAGAACAGAAACATGAAGATTACATAGAGTTAAGGAATTACACCGTGACTAGGTTCATCTCAGAAACAGCAGTTCAAGTGGCAGGTAAGGCACCAAGGGTAACCAGTAGGTAAGCTGTCCCAAGTAACAAAGGACTTAATAAAGAAAGGAAAAAGCGTGAAAGTGTGAAACTCTAAGAATTCTCTGAACTGTCAAAGCAGATCAACAAGAAGAAAGTAAGGAATATTGGAAGTTATAACGTTGGAAGATTTATCAAGCCATAAAGTAAGGACGCACCTTTAAATCAATGAGAAGAAAACCTGGCATATGACCAGGCAAGATGTATGCATTGAAAAATAAGCAGGGTAATAACTGCTAAGCCTTCCCTGTCTTGGGAAGGCTTAGGGACTATTAACACAACTGGTGGACATGTAAAGGGACTATTAACACAACTGGTGGCCGCTCAACAAACCCCACCGGGAATAATATTAGCCCTTCAAGAGGTTGGTACCCAACCCACTCTCCAAGGATACGAAGTGTACACCACAAACGACAACGATTGGAAAGTAGCTACACTTGTACAAAAGACAATCACTGCTGAGCACGACGTCGCGGGATCGAATCCCGGCCACGGCGGCCGCATTTCGATGGGGGCGAAATGCGAAAGCACCCGTGTACTTAGATTTAGGTGCACGCTAAAGAACCCCAGGTGGTCCAAATTTCCGGAGTCCCCCACTACGGCGTGCCTCATAATCAGAACTGCTTTTGGCACGTAAAATCCTATGATTTAATTTTAATTTTGCATTTCGGCACGACCCCATGGCTGAAGCAGAGATCTCCAATCTCGTCGTGGAACTTATATACAAAGGTAATAGAAAGAAGAGCGCCTTCGTACTAAATATCTATAGTCCTCTTAGCCAAAGGAAGGCAGATTTCACTAAACTACTAAAGGAGACCATCCACCTCGCTAAGTCGCTTAGGGTACACTGCTAGTGATTGTAGGCGACTTCAATGCCAAAGATCCTAGCTGGTTATACCCTAAACAAGACATTAAGGGCAGGAAAATCCTGGACCAGATCGACCAGCTAGACATTAGGCTAATAACTGACCCAGCCATACCTACACGAATGGGTTACAGTATAAATAGAGACACAACCTCGGATCTTACCATAGTCAAAAACTGTGACAGGGTGGAATGGACAAATACAATCAACAATCTAGGCAGTGATCACTTTATCGTGAGTACCGTCATCCCAATTGGGAAGATACGTTGGCAGATTGGAACGGCAAAAGTAACAGATTTGCACGGGTTTCGAGAAGCACAAACTTCCACTTCCAACGAAATTACCGACTTAGATAAGTGGTGCGAAGAGATCCGTAACCATAAACAAAAATTCACCAAAGAAATCGCAAGAACTAACGAGACCCCCGAAGTAGACTCACACTTACTCCACCTGTGGGAAGCTAGAAGGAGCCTCACGAAAAGATGGAAGAAACAGAAGCATAATCGGAAACTCAGAATTGCAGCAATTAGCGGCACAGCCGAGGAGTACGCGAACCAGCAAGTGAAAACAAACTGGGAAAAATTCTGTGACTCCCTGGGTGGTACCCTGGGCACAGCCAAAACGTGGCGAATCTTCAGGGAAATTATAGACCCACAAAAAACCAAAGGCGAATGCCAAAAGTCCCTGGAAAGGCTACTACACATCCTCCCAGGAACAAACGAAGACATCATTAAGGTTCTACACCTCAAACGTTACGGGGACTTTACCCCTATACCCCCATATGAAGAAAATTACAATGGAACCCCAAACCCAGAGCTAGACGAGCCCATCCCAGTTGCAGAAGTCAGAGCGGCTACAGAAAGCTCGACACGCAACACGGCAGCCGGGGTGGATTGTATAACTAACGCCGTCATCAGAAACATGAGCGACGCAGCAGTAGTCACTCTCACAAAATTCATAAATGACCACTGGTCCAAGGGAACCGTACCGTAACAGTGGAAGCATGCGAAAGTAATCATGATACCCAAGCCCGGGAAGAAACTGGCGATAGAAAACATGAGACCAATCTCGCTTACATGCTGCTTAGGAAAGATCTTTGAGCGAGTAGTAAACGTCAGACTACAACAGTACCTGGAAGAGAGTGGGCAGGTGCCGGATACCATGTACGGTTTCCGAGCTAAGCTCTCAACCCAAGACATCCTCCTCCAACTAAAGGAAGAGGTACTCACTAACATTCGAAATGCAGGCGAACACGTTATCCTAGCCATAGATATCAAAGGGGCTTTTGACAACGTGAGCCACCAAGGAATCTTGGAAGGATTAGCAAACACCAACTGCGGGGAGCGAACGTACAATTACGTACGAAGCTTCCTAAGCCAAAGTACAGCAGAGCTAAAGCGGGGAGAGATCGAAACTGCAACCTTCCATCCCCCGAACAAGGGGACTCCTCAGGGAGCGGTAATCTCACCCACTCTTTTCAATACCGCCATAATTGGCCTGGCCAGAAAACTCCAAGACATCCAGGGTGTCAGACATGCTTTTTACGCGCATGGCATCACGCTATGGACAACCAAGGGCTCGATAAGAATGAACAGCTCCAAACAGCAGCCACTACAATAGAGCAATATGCCCGCCAAAGACGACTCCAGTGCTCACCCGACAAATCTGAAATCATAAGAATATACAAAGGGAAAGGAAACCGAGTGATACCCACGGACCCAAACCTACGCCCATAAGTCGAAATAGATGGAGGCAACATACCCGAGGAAACGACTGTACGGATTCTAGGGATGTGGCTCCAATCCAATCACAGATGTCAACATGCCCTCGCCCTCCTCAAAACAACGGCCCAACAAATCGCCCGAATGATAACGCGAGTCACAAGCAGAAGAAGGGGCATGAAGGAGGGAGACACACTCCGCCTAGTAAGGAGCCTAGTAGTTAGCAGGGTAGTATACAACCTGCCGTACTACAACCTAACTGAAGCGGAAAAGGAAAAAGCACATGTAATCATAAAAACGGTGTACAAAACTGCCCTACGCCTACCAAAGAACACTCCAAATGAGAAACTTCTGACCCTAGGACTTCATAACACCTTTGAAGAACTAGCTGAAGCTCAACTCATCTCGCAGAAAAACCGGCTCCTCCAAACACCCAAAGGCAGGAGCGTACTTGAGAGACTAGCTTACAACGCCCAACTCCAAGCCCACAAACACAAGAAATATCGTGCACCATCAGAATGTGGCACCAGGTAACCCCGCTTCCCAATAACATGGACCCGAAACTCCACCCCGACAGGAGGCAGGCAAGAGCCCAATACATCGAAAGGAAATTCGGCTTTATGAATGCAGCACAATTTACCGACACCGCACTCTACACAGGAAACGCTAAGGAAGCAGTAGCAGTGGTGACTGACTGCAGAGGAACAATAAGCTCCAGCTGGTCGATATCCCCCAGCTCCATCACGGAAGCGGTGGAAGTCGCCATCGCACTCGCTATCCAAGAGGGAAGGAAATCACAGAAATCGCTGACAATCCTAACAGATTCGCAAACAGCATGCAGGAATTTCCAAAGAGGAAGGGTTGGTACGAACGCACACCGAATTATCACCAAACTCAATGAAGAATGCCAAAGAGAATTTATCCAAACTATTACATGGGTACCAGGACACGAAGGGATCACAGGGAATCTACATGCGGATAGAGAAGCCCGAGTATGCGCTGACTACCGGGCCCTCAACACATCCGCTGTGGAGGACCTAAGGCCCATCGATCCCGATTACTCGACTACATTACACTACTACAGAGGGAATCGTATGCTCTACTCACCACCCCACAAAAAACTGAAGACTGAAGAGGCCAACGATCTGCGTAGGCTACAGACAGGCACCTTCGTAAGCTTATATAAACTACACAAGATACACCCCTCAGCCTTTAGAGACATATGCCCATGGTGCGGGTCAACACCAACCCTGTACCACATAACATGGGAGTGCACATCACACAACATAGAACCTCACATACCAAATCCAAATAGAGATCATTGGGAGGCACTGCTGGCCAGCTCAGACCTAGAGGACCAGATCCTCCTGGTCGCAACACTACATTTGCTAGTAGGTACAGCGTTTGACCGCTGGCGCCACACTGCGCCGCTCACACGTACCGCGTTTCTAGGTGGTTCCGTTCACCGAGGGCGCTCGAACGCAATGATATGGTTTGCACGAATGCAACCCTTGGAAGTGTGGCTCTATGGATGAGTGGCTACGGCGCTCGCTTCGGGATCTTGCGTACGCGGGTTCGAAACCAGCTTTTTTTTAACACGAAAGTGTTTTATTCCGGGGTCCACCAAGACTTCACTGACGTATTTCCGTCACGGAAATACGTCATAGAACATAATACAAAGAAAGAAACCAGAAGAAAAAGTTCCACAAACATGCAAAATTTGGAAATCGAACCCACGACCTCTCGATCCGCGACGATAGCTCGCCGAGCGTTTAACCCATTGCGCCACAAACGCATTTGCAAAGCTACACAGACGCGCCTTATATATCTAACACTCCTCCGTGTACCCGTGCTCTTGCTCGGGGCGGTGCCGCCGCCTACGAGCAGAAAAGAGAAGTACTGCATTATGACACTAACGCGCACCGACAGTGAACGCTTCGGTGGTCTCAGCAACTACGACGCCTCGATGCCAGCATTCGAAGGGACGCTGGCATCAAGAGGCACTACCAACGCCACCTAGGTGGCGTTGGGTGGCGTTGGTAGTGGCGTTCACCGTACTCAGCACAGCGGAGCGTGGCCTCCGCAATTAGCTCTGAAAATGTTTCTGAAGTTGATCGCGGAGGCTGCAATTACGACGCGCTGTACGCGCTGATTTGACTCGCTGACGATTCAGTTACGTGCTTTGTCTTGCGCGTTGTATTAGTGTGTCAGTTACGTGCTTCCTCTTTCGCGTTGTGCTAGCGTGTGCAGCGTAGTGCAGCTTCCATATGCACGACGGTTGCTCATGGTCATCGACGTTGGTAGTCGTGATGGAGGAGACGTGCCACCAGGCGTCAGCGTGGGTGCATCAACGCCTAAGGGCGCTTTAGCCACAAAACACCAATAGACATTATATATCAATGTGCAATAAACATTACACTACTTCTGTGAAGACACGTTTCACTTTCGTGTTCTATACCGATTCCTATATAAGAGGGATCAACCACATTTTTTTCTCTCACTGTTTGCCAGCGCGGTCGCTTGAACCCCGGCGCCACGGCGGCAGCCGTGGTGCCGGGCGCCGACGCGAAGCGGCGGTCGTTGGGGTGTTGCGGAGCGCAGCGTAGCAACACCCCAAATAAAGAAATACTGCACCAGTCAGGTAGACTGCTCCCTCCCTGATAGTGAGATTATATTTGGATCATCAAAACAGTGATGCGTTTATAATACCACCGATCCCAACAGCAGGCTAAGTCACCACCAGCCCAGCGTTTTCTCCGTCAACGCCTCCTCCGTTCCAACGGCGGCGGCTCGAAACATGGTACGCGCGAGCGGCGCAGCGTGGCGCCAGCGGTCAAACGCTGTACCTACTAGCAAATGGAAATACGCCTCCTGGTTAGAAGAGCTAACAGGCTTGCGGAAGCCAGCGGAGCCCTGAAATAGGGGCCCCGACCATAGATAAGCCTCGCATGAGGCCAGCTGAATAATTTATTTTACAATAAAAGTTTATTCACCGTCACTGTCCTTAACACCTCACATTAGTCAAGCGGCTCAAAGGCCACAGCTTCCAATGTACCTTATATAATTGTTTAAATACGTGAACATTCTATGTCTACATCCTTCGGAAATATGTTCGTCTGCCCATCCGCCTGTAACACGTGACATGATGCACCCCATACATGGTGCACCCCATACCGCCATAGCACCCATACTGGGTCCTATGGCGGTATGTCATATGCCTTACGACTACGTATGAATACAGTACACCGGCATTTGCAGTCAGCATAAAACGGAAACAGGACACTACAGATGGTACAAGTAGCACTACTGTGCCTTTGCAAAAAGAAAAATACAACGCCTGTGTTAGACAACTAATTAAAAGATTACATTTGGTTCCCAGTAGAAATCACATAGAACACGTACAGTTGCCGGAGCAGTCTGCAACAAGAACTATCCCACGAGGATAGAAAGCTGGCCGCTACAACTGCCACAACAAGTAACTATATCACAGAGTTAGTGTAGAAAGAAAGTGGGCCACTAGAGTTGCGCAAAAGGTACACCGTACAGTCAGCCATAGCATACAGTTGGCGCAGGAATAAAGCAGGTCACTACACTTGCCACAACTAATAAATGAATAATTACGCTTAATTAGGAATAACTTATTACGCATATTAAAGAATAATTAAGGATACTTAAGAATAATAAACCTAAGTACGATTCATTGCCGTAAAATATGAAGGCTAATAGGATTATTTAAGGGTAATTGAAATGGCTATTAACTGAGGGTACATAAGAATAGTGAGGCGAAATAAAGTTCATTTAGGTCATATAATTAACCTAATCCATAGAAATTATTTAACATATTTAACCATAATAAAGTATAGTTAAGGGTACTCTATGTTATTGAAGTCTAATTTCAATTGATGAGCATTAAATTGATTAGGATAAATCAGGATTTATTTACGGTAATTAAGGTGACATAAGAATAATTAGGTATAATCCACCTAATAAATATTCCCATAGCGTTAGTTGCCCTAATTACTCATTTCATAATAAATAATTGCCGACACAAATAGCACCAAGCTAATGTCCCCATCATACGAAGAGACGCGTTTGGATAGGTCAGAGACTGATGTGTGCAAGATGAGCGACTGGAAAGAACGCTTATGCTCTATCTGAAAAGTCCCACTAGGGAGTTTCTCCATTAATTTTCTCATCGCCAAGTGACATTCTCACACTAAGCAAAAAGGCAGAAATATCATTCACGTTCAAGAAAACAGGTTTGACGTCAATAATTTATCTCTCACTGTTAGCAAGTGCTTTTTGTTCTCGCAAGTGCGTTTTGCTGGAGTTTGACATACGGCAAATTCATAAAAATGGTGTCCCAGCTCCATGCACGATGCATTAAAAGAAGAATATATATTCAATTGCAATAACAACAAGTGTTGTTGAATCACCAACAGTGATTTTCGCGCCTGTCATACTAATAGCTCATTTGAAGTAATTAACAGGGATTTCATTTGTTGATGAATCCCTGAAAATTTAACTTAAAACACAAGAGAATTGCAGGGAACGAGAAAATTAAACATTTCCAAGAACTGGCCCATTGCATGTAAACTTCTGGCAAATACAGAAAGGCCTCGACATATGAAAATATTACCTCTCTATGTGACCGCGCACATGTGGTAGCAGCGCAACAACCATTCCCACTGAGAACTCCTTGTTTTTCCGTTGTGACACCACCTAGCAATCGCAATAATAGCTGGCCTGTTTTCTTTTCTTTGTACGACTCGCGAACAGATAGTGGCTAACTTCAGACACACAAACTAACGTTTAGGTCGGCGTTATTGGCCTGGGACCGTACCATTTCACGACTTAGTTTACAAGCATGTGTCCGCGTTTGTGTGCAATTTGTACACTGTGAGATTCAATGCGCCTGAAATGAACTGGAATGCGGAAATAGGGAGTCACAGTAAACAGGATACAGTTAATTGGAACGACGGCCTCTTGCCTCTTTTTTCGGCAGAATGACGCAGCGCACAAAAACACAAGCAATTAGGGACAAGAATACACGCAATTTTTTTTTCTCGTTTTCTAGAGTGATTACAGTTTTTACCACTCCAACCTATGTTCTGCTGATAAGCTTAGGGATGACGTATACCCTTAATAGGAACTTGCGGGTCGGCGGAAGCTATGAAAAAACAGTGAGCAAAGACATGTCTGATTCATCAGCACCTTGAAGAGGAAACTGTCATGAGGTTAAGAACCTTCGCGTCTTAAAGCAGAGGTAATATAGCCTGCACGCTGTGCAAAGCTTTTATCTATTACTTTACGCCGTCTGAGGTCTACAAGTTTAACACAGCTGCATTTTTCCGTATGTAGTAAACTAAAGAGGATTGTTGAATGCGGAGAAATCTGAGGGATGAGTTTATCCCTTCTTGGGTAAAAAAGTGCGTTAGTCTTGTTTTGTTGTCGAATGCTACGGCGGTAACAATATTCACACTTGATTTGAAGTTGCAGCATTTATTAGCCGTTTTGAATCCTGATTGAACCAAAATGCAAATGCGCATTTAGCAAAATAGCTTGTAACATGTTTCATACTGTTAGTTACCTTCCTACTCTTTCTTCCTATGGCCTCTTCGTTACCCACGCTTCCAAATTGCCTAGAATTGTGGCAAAATAAAATTGAATGCCCGAAAGTACATTTCATTCGGCGGACGTAGATATAGGTGGATAATTCAAAGGCTTTATGAAAATGCAGTCACCGATGATGCGTATTAGAGCGCGATGAGAAAGAACATCTGCTTCACATACCACACATATAAATTACTGGCGCTGGAGGCAGCATTGTGGAACTCCGTTGATGTCACAAGTATCTGAAAACAACAGCAAGGTAATAATTTCGAAATATTACCCTTTATCAGAGTTCAGTGACAGTCTTTGTTTCACCTAATATTGAAGAAACAGTCTCGCCAGAAATGAATGATTCATTATTATTAAGGTACTAATTAATTGTATAATTCTATACAATAGAGGCGCCACAATTGAGGTCTGCTGATTAAGTTTGACCACGGGGTTTTCTTTAACGTACACTTAAACCTATGCGCACGTCTGGTTTCGCATTAACCTCTATCAGTATGCAGCCGTCGATATTGGCAGATGAGCCCAACTCCTAAAGATACGCAGAATGCCATAGCCACTAAGCTACCGCGGTGGGTGCTATGCGAGAGCAAATGGGAAAGAGAAGGAACAGGCTCAACCTTCTGGAAATGACAGTAGAGCGTTGTAACGAAATAATCAATATGTTTGCAATATGTTTGCAGTATTTTATTTCCTTTGCAAGCTCATTTCTTTTCATATAGTTCTCATTTCTTCATAATGTAATGCATATGAATTAGCGGCAATAGCATACGCACTCATTAATGTGGTTTGGTAGGTATGCTAAAAAGCCCGCGCCGACATCGTAAAACATTCAGTCCCTTTCTGCTGTCAAATAAGGCCAGAACGCTGAGAATAACACAAACTTTTACGAAACGAACATTGCACTTCGTTAACAGTGACACCAGCATTACATAATAGGTGAGAGTGGCTGAGCCTGCATATGCAGCCACGAATTTAATACGGAAACTTCCTCGTAGGTGCCATTCCTGTTTTATAAACGATATATACCGCACTATGGTTCGAAGTGGTGAGGCTATATTTTTAAAAATTTATATTTAAATCAAAAAGGGGGTGACCTATTCATATTTTAAAGCCCATGCAACGGCCTTCCAAAGTACAGGTCTTTTGCCAGAAGGTAATCCGTAAAACGCTGGAATAATATTCACGATGCTGGGACGCAAGGTAGAATTCAATTGGAATAAGCAGTTTCAAGACTTGACATAAGTTTGCATCTTCACTTCCAAGCAGGGCGGAAACAAGGCAGGAACGCGAGACAGGACGCTTGCCCATAGATCGACAGTTGCACACGAACTGTGGGAGCAGAACATGAATGATGATTAGATTCATTTCAAATATATACTCGTACGTATACACACGTACACCGTGAAAAGCAGATAAAGCTACGAAGGTACATGCTCCTGTGACAAGGTATACAGAATTTCTACACATATGCCACATTATATAAAAAAGCACTAAACAATAGAATTTCCTGAAATAAAGAAGAACCTTGTCCGCGCCTTTATCAAGGTTTGAAATTAAGCTAGAAATATTGGACCTATTTCGCCTTTTAATACTTTTTTTAAGATCTTTTGTTTGTAAATTCCGCTTCTATATCGTTATGGTTAAGGAAACTTGAGAAATGGTAATGTCGCGACTGTAAGCCATAGTTTACTGGTAATATTGATGCTCCTGTAAGTTCAATGTCGAAGTCTTTGTCTGGATTGATGAACGTTATCATATGTTAGCAGAAATGTAGCATCACTATTATTCTTGAACGATGTGTCAGAACAGCTGGCCTGAAGATCTTTAGTCTATGGAAGTTTATTATGACCCGTTTCTGCCCCTATTCTTTGCTGGTTTGGTGCGTAGTAATACTTATGAATATAGTCTGTCATACACAAGCAACACGTATATTGGAATGCTTAAAGAATGCTTGTTTAATTCAGTCATTGCATAGCAGAAAAGCTGGGCTATTAGTTATAGACTACGTATGGATAATGTTAAAAACGTATTAAGGGAGTTGGCTGTAATGACAAAACTGATGGTTGATCGATTGGTTCAGCCGATGGTAAGGCGTTAGCATCACCCTTCGCAAGCATTACCCACGAAGTCTTGTTTGAAAGCATTCATTGCTCCATTGTACTGAAGACTTTGGCGCTGCGCCTGTGCGGCCTTTTACGCTCGACGTTTAGTCGCCTCCTCTTGTCGTTCGTGCCGCTAAGTTTCTGCTTGTCGTTATGGCTTTGTGTACGAGGCGTCTTCTGTATGACGAATCAGTGGACAAGGTACCCTGTGGGACCTGTCGCGCTGCTTGTGATGTGGTCATTTTTCTCCCAAGTGCTTCCAGGGATAGGGACTCTCGCTTGACGTTTGTGCAAAATGGTTTTTCTAACTGGAAGAAAGCACATATAATGTTTAAAAGTCGTGAGGCCTCGAATCTGCATAGTTCGGCCACGAGCAGAACCGCAGCTGTGAAAATGGGGGTGAATGTAGCAACTGCTTCTGTAATAGGGAAGCAAAATGGAATAGAAGGCGCAAGGACAGCGTTGATATTGACATTAACTTCATGGCAGTACTTAGCATGCCCGCGATTTGCAGTACGTGGTCATGATTATGCAGACAGTAATCTAAGGCAGCTTCTGTAACTTCGCGCCAATGACATTCTAGAACTGCAATCATGACTTTCTCGAATCAAGTACGGATGTCTCTTCCAAGGCATTTTAAAAGAAATGTTAGAAGTTTTGGACTCATGGTGTTCTCCGTTCGCTCACAAATGAGGTTCGTGAAGCGGGGTATTAGCTTCAAAGCTAATGACAATCGAGGCAGCATTATGTTTACCCACCCGTAGGTGGCTATGCATAGGCGGGGCATCATACCGGAAAAGTGCCCGGCGCCGCGAGTGCGAGTTGACTGCCCAAATAACTGGTAAGGCGATTGAAGAAACACTTATCGCCAGAGGCGCAAAAAGCAGGCAGTGCCTGTCACTAAGATTAGTTGACTAGCTTTTGGTAATGTGCAAACGCTGAATGGCCATTGGTACATTGGCCAATGGTACAACAAAATGACGTCAGCTTTTTTTTTTTTCTGCTATTCGACATGTTCTTCGCAGATTTCTCATGCTCCTCAATCCTAATTTCTCTAGAGTTGAGGTATACAGCATAAAATGTGTATTCGCTGACCATTTAAATAAATCCTGGTTAGCCTTTTTCTTTGGCAATTTGACATACACTACGATTGCCAACATAACCAGGAACGTTTTGAAGATTGCTAAGATAGAGACAGTAGAGGTCAAAGGAAAATTTTGGCAGTTTCGCTCAATACTGCCAAGTTTTGTGTTGCTCTTAAACTCCTTGTACGGTGTACCAAGTATACGTGGTTGCGACACGTTGAGACGACGCAGCACAGATGACAACTACTGTTCAGCAGAAACAACAACGCCCTGGCAGCTGTGAGGTGTCTCACAACACCGGCGTGCTTAGGGAAGTCACCAGGAGCGCTGCAGGCTTCGCTTCTCGATGGAGCGCGAGATGACGCCGACGGTCAGTTCAGAGAGAAAAATTAAATGCGTTAGTTCACGATTAACGTATGTTCGGTTCAGACCTTTACACACACACAATATCTCATTGGGAATGTTACTGTGCTTATAGTATACCGAGGTGACAAAACGGTAGCGGTATTCAGAACGCTCGACTGGATCCACCACCTTCGTGTCTCTGGAAGCATTCTAACCCAGTGCGCGCGACCACTGCATGTCCCGTTTATAGCCATACATTACGACGACGTCGACGGCGCCAAGGTGTCTCGAGCCTCCCTATAATTGCTATTGCACTGATTTTTTAATTAAAATGAGAACTTTGACGAAATGTTGAACGTTGCTTTTCGTTTGTAGAGAAACGAAAATTTGGGCCATAAACATTTAGCAGTGGCTGGCGTGCGTACCACGTTGCAAACGGCGCAAGGCCTTTTCATCCTTCGCGGTACCGACACCAAACCTGACGCACCCTCGCAATCCAAATCATACACTAGCCAACTTGAACACAGAAAAAGATCTAAAACACCGCGAATCACCCAATTCCAATTAAGCCGGATGTGGACGAACCTACAGAATAGTGAATTCTGGAAAGGCGAAGAGAATACGACAATGGTCACAATAGTTAGGACGGCTATGACGGTGTAAGAGTTTAAGCTCAGCCACAAACAAGATAACTAATAAAATTCCTCGCAACGTAGATGGTCGCTTCTCGACCTCTCTCAGCCACCCCTGCGGGCAGGGTACATTACCCCAGACATGTAAACATGTAGATGTAACTGTAATACAGAAACATGAAAACCCCTTCCCTGGTCATCTTCATACCCATCTCCCTGACCTACTGTTAGAGCACGTGGTCCTGGGCAGACTACAAACCTATCTGGAATCAAACTACCTCTTTCCTGGCACCATGTTTGGCCCCAGATAACACATTTTCACCGAAGACGTCTTTCTCAAATCCAAGGACGATATCTTGAACCTCATCGCTACAGCAATAACGTGCGGCACTGGCGCTCAATTTAGACGGCGCCTTTCACATTGTAGCTCATCACGCCAATTTCGAGTAACTACACTCCCCTAACTGCTGTCACAACACGTACAATTACGTAAAAGGCTGCCTCACCAACGGCAGGCTCACCATCGGCACCGTGAACATTTACACTTAATTCGAAGATACATTCTACACCCTACAGAGGCACATCCGAAACTCCCGCTATTGAATATATAAAGCCATGATGGGACTCCCAGCGAAACTAATGACTGCCCCTGCCATCTAACATGCTCTGTACTCGGAAGCCTTTACCATGCGAACTGCCCGAGGGTTAACAGTTGAACAACAGGATGCCCATTAGCAGGCCACCTACGTTGTCTAGCAGCATGCTAGGCTCAGCGGCCTCCAATGCTCTCCCGAAAAATCACATCTCTTGATCATTAGGTAGAAAGGAAAACGCACTCATGCACCACAATCGCGCATCAACCTCCATCAACCGCCAATAATACCCGAAGTGCTCCAGCTCCGCATACTCGGTCTCCACCTATAATCGATACGACCATCCAAAATATCTTCCATACCATCTCGCAAGTGATGCGAATGGTTGGCGGAATTATGTCACGCCGACACGGCGTGAAGGAAGAGGGCATACTCTGCCTCATCTTAGCCCTCGTAAACCGTTGTGTGGCCCCTTACGGGTTACTCAGACCAAGGCCGCTGGAGCAACTAGATGTCCTGCTTCGGAAAGCCCATAAACAAGCCTTCGGACTTTCACCAGGTACTGCCAGCTTTCGACTAGACGAAATGGGGCTCAATAATGCCGCCAGAAATATTGTAGATGCCCACACATGCCGCCAACGAAAGCACATGACCCTCACTCCAACGTGCCAGCAAGTACTGTAAGGTCTGCAATGTTTCGCACTAGATGCAAGCACCAGCGTCATATCCTTCCGTATTAGGGAACACTGCCGCGTGGCCACCATTCCCCGCAACGTGAACCCGGGACAGCACAAGGCCAGAGGCAAGGCAAACACAGTAATCTAACAACTGCATCGGGGCACTTTCAATCATAATCTACGACCACAACGCAGCATACCCACTCCGGAATTAACACACCGCCTGTGTAATCAACTCTGAGCTTCAGGAAATGGTATTCCCTTACCAACATTCGCACACTTGAAGTCGAAGAAGGGGTCATTGCACTGGTCATCGTCTACCATACGGATCTATAATTTTACAGCCAAGCTGCATATGGCTAGTTTCCAGCGTATTGATGTCCGAAAACATGGGCTACCCCGAAGATCGTGCAATACCGGACCAACCCGCGGCGGACCAGAATCAGGCTTCCATCACTCCGCCAACTTGCAAAAATAAGTTTATTTATTGGGCTAAAATACAACCCGTATCAGATATTAAGCTGATCAGAACAGATACTACACTTTGACCCGCGTCGGCCATGTCTACGTTCGCATCATACATGTGTACGCCATCCCGCGTATTCAAACTAGTGACTACCAATCGGAGTGCCTTCTGTCTCCTGACGTCATGCTCTACGTAGGCCCCTTAGTTCTGCTTTGACTCTGAAAGGGGTAGGCCTCGTGTTGTACGGTCTGTAGAACAGCGTGCCTACCAAGAACGACGGCATGCACAGAAAAGGAAATGGGCGTGGCGGCGGCGGCAGGAGATCATCGACGATGAGCGGGCCACGGACGCCAAGCGTAAGCGTGCTACCCGCTTGGACCGCAAGGCGGAAATAAATGTCAACCGTCCACGTGGACCAGATCCCGCAAACAGAACGCTTCACCGGAGAAATGGTTAATCACTACATACACAGCTTTGCTGGTCATCCACTTTCACAGAGTGGAATAGCACTGACTTTTTGTTGACCTCATATCAAAATTATGGAAGAGGGTGTGTGTCTACTGCCTCCTACCCAACAACATTCTGCAACGCACCATCTCAATGCCAAGGAACGTCGGCATCGTATTGACATGTGTACATGTTTATCTTTCACCGGTGACCGCTTTTCGACGGCTCACAAATGTTAAACGTTATCGCTAGGCACAGGACGCGCCTGCATGTATCGGAAGTTTCTCGAACGTTATCGATGCTTCTATCCGTTGTCTTGTTGTCAGGGATGCTTATGTAATCTGATTGTATGAGCGACGCGAATTGTCTAGTACTTTCTGGAAGACACGTGGGCACCAGTGATTAATCTGGAACCTTCGATGACTCATGTATAAAAGCCGACGCGCTTCACCGCTGATGAGATTGCGACGAACGCCGACTATGTTCGCCGCTATCGAGCTGCTTCGAGCGCACGGCCATACATTAGGTGTACGAACGGCGCCTCCGGGAAGGGAGAACTTCGGTCCGCGTTTTGTGCAGAGGGCCTAAGATGGCGCCACAGTATCCGTGGCCGAGGCGAGGTATCATGCATGGTGGCTCTATTCTGGACACGCATGGCGGCTGCACGGCCGCCATTATCCGCCATCTTGGCTGTCTCATTGGCTGTCCAGAGGTCACGTGTTTTGAAATATGTGCCACGAAACGGAAGTTTTGCAAAATACAATTTTGCGTTTTCGTTAGAATGACGAAACGTGACGTGGAGCTGCAAATTTTATCAACTAATACTTTTTTGTGGTCCTTGGCACACCTATATTGCGACTTTAGCGCTTTAAAAAAAGTGGACGGTAGCGTGCAGAAGCCCGTGCAATACATCTGCAATTTCGTGAATCTGTGGTGGCGTTCCAAGATAGCCGGCATGTCAGCTTGTTCATTGGCTGAAGGAATATCCCGCGAGGAGCGTCACAGGAAGGGCCGTTTCGTAAACGTCAATTTGACGTTGCGTGACGTTGCGCTGGGCCGCCATTGCAGAGATTTTCCGCCATTATTTGTGGTGCGACGAGCCGCGCGAATTATGGTAATGAGCGGCCATATGCAATGGCAGTGGAGAGGCATGCGTATTGCCACATTTTCCCTGTCATTTGGGGCCATAAAATATTTTGTTCACAACGCGTGCTCATAGCATTTGCATCGCTCTCGGTTGGTGTTGGCATTTGTGTTTCGAACCATCATTTTTATTTAAAACACATTTATTTGAAATAATATTGGTTGAAACTAGGAAACTTCCCGCGAAATTTTGCACTTTTCACTATTGCGTTTGTAATGTAATAAATATTAATTACTTTTCGCATCATCAAAGGCTATGACAACGGTCACTTTCTAATTTATAAAAAAGAAATGTACGCAAGACGGCGCCTTGAAGTTTCCTCTCGCGGTGCGAGTAAGCAGCGAAGTGCACAAGAGTTGGCAGTGCCGGCGCTTGCGTCGCTCAAGCGGATACCTGTGGCGCGCGCAACGCTATCGATGATATTCGGTCGGGCTGAGTCACTTGCGTTTCACGAGATAGCGATAACGCAGCCTAGAGCGTGCGCTGATCATCACTGGAGGTCGCGTACGTTGTCTCAAGGTAGAAAGCAAGCGCGTGGGCGCCAATATACGATGACTCATTCCGTTTCCCGAGGACACGCATCCGAGCTAATGAAGCAGACGACAGCTTGTGCGCATGAATACGACGGAAGCGAGAAACGATTTTGATGGAATAATCGCACGCTTTGAGGTAGCTGCTTTATTTTTACTGCGGCGGAAAACTGTTTTGCTTTTTCAAGAATGCGAGGTTCAATGCCTACATTACAATTCTTAGGCGAAAGGTCAAATTTGTGTCACGTTACGAAAGCAAATTGGGGCTATCGGCGCCATTTTGTAAGCGTCGCGCCTACGTCACGGGTTGAAGATAATGGCGGAATGTCCAGAATAGCGGCTACGGTCGCTACGGGGCAGCGAACACCGCTCGAAATAAATAAAAAGTCTGCCTTCACGCTATAACGAGCGCAAAAACATAAAAATGGCGAACAAATACGACATTTTGACGATACCGTCATAGATATGTGTTGAATTTGTTTCAGTTCGCAACCTAGAAGGTTCGCGATAGGAGGATGCCTTCGCATTCAGACATGTGAAATTGTGCACCTCCACCAGATGTCACGTAGTAGTGACGCTGAAGTAAACAGTCATAAAACTGTGTACTGACGAAACTGATTAATTATTGGGCGAACCTGAGCCCATAAAAGCAAGCTACACTCGAAGCACAACAAAAGCGGCGAACACAGTCGGCGATCGTCGAAAATCTGATCAGCGGCGAAACGCGTCGGCCTTTATACATGAGTGATCGAAGGTTCCAGATTAATCCCTGGTACCCGCGTGTCTTCCAGAAAGTTCTAGACAATTAGCGTCGCTCATACAATCAGATTACATGAGCGTTGGTGGCAAGAGACAACGGATAGAAGCATCGATAACGCTCGAGAAACTACTGATACACGCAAGCGCGTCCTGTGCCTAGCGATAGCTTTAAACTGCCGGTGAAAAGCGGTCACCGGTGAGAGGATAAACATGTATACGTGTCAAGATTAACATATGACAGTGATGTCGCGTTGATATATGACAGACGTTAGTTCTGTTTGTTGAAGTAATGCTTACCTAGTTAGACAAATATAACGTATTAGCCGTAGTATTACAGCAGCAAAACGTACTGGTCGATTGCCGACTCGAACATTCGAAGCAATTAGCGGTCGTTGATTGCGCATAAAAAATGTGTGATGAATACAACCAGTGTTAACGCTAACCCTTCGCATATAAAACAGTGAATTTTAGCGACGTGCCAGCAGCTAAATTTTAGGCACCGATGACGCTTTAGGGCATGAAATACCATCCTGGTTTGGCACTGCAAGAAGGGGTGACATATTTACAGTGGTGGGTATGTGTTTCCGATTCTTTGTTGACATCCGAGTGATATTTTTCACTGTCTGTGTCTTACATAGTCGCCCAGAGACATCATTATTACTTGGTCCTTTAAGGAACACGTCCATTTGGATGTGTGGATTTTACGAGCGTAGCCATGCAGTTCACCGCGGTGGTGCAGTGGTTACGGTGCTCGGCTTCTGACGGAAGGTCGCTGTTTCGATCCCGGCCGCGGCGGTCGCATTTCGATATGGGCGAAATGCTAGAGGCCCGTGTACAGTACGAAGTCAGTGCACGTTAAAGAACATCAGATTGTCGAAGTTTCCGGAGCCCTCCTACTGGCGTGCCTGATAATCATATCGTGGTTTTAGCACGTAAAACCCAAAATATTCTCATTGTTACAAGCGTAGCTCTCGCACGGGGAGAAAAATTTCCAGTCTGACACGGCTATGTTTGGTGGCAGGAGGGTGCGAACGGTCCGCAGGCGCCTTTCTTTTTTTCTGTCTGTCAAATGAGCAGGGCAGTCGGGAAACTTCGTCGGCACGGCGTCTTTTGCCAGAGCCGCCTTTCGCGGTGCACTCACAAGAACATGTCCTTTGTAGACTGCTTCCGACGTCTTCGTCACGTACCTCGGCTCGAAGTGCTTCTCGCACACGTAGTCAGTTGACTGCAGCACGCGGTCCTGGCACGGAATCGCATGGCACCATATCTCCAGGCGGTCCGTTTCTCGGGGGGCAGCAAAAAGCGACACTTTTTCAGTGCATGTCTCGTAGCCAGATTTGCACCGTGAAAAAAAAAACACTTCTTGCCCATTTCACGGCTGGCTCACACGAAGAGCACAGCTTGTCATCGCACACAAATAATTAAAACAAGGGCGCAACGTGGCGACAACTTCTTCGACCAGACGGCGACCACTCGTCCACAAATGCGCAATAGGGGCCGGCTCGCCCGAATGTCGGCCACGCGAGCGCTCCTGCCATCTCACGGCGTTATGGAGCGGAGGTACTGAAGTTCGACGCAGCGAGTGCACGGCGCCGGCGCTCCGTCGTTCCACCTGTACTTCTAACACCGTGTTCGAGCGCAACTTGCTATTGTGGGCATAGGTTCGCCCAATGAAAAGTCTGTTTCGTCTCAGTTTTGCGACTGTTTTCTTCACCGTCACTACTACGTGACAGTATGCCCCGGGAAAACGAAAACGTGCGCGACAAAACTTATTGCAACCACAGTTCTCACTAATCGGCTTTGAGGGATTGAAAAGTCATTAGATATGCTTGTACTTACTTTTTCTTCGTGCCTTCCAAACGATGTTTGCTTGTTTAAAGCAATTATTCCCCACTTGGGGTAATGGATCTGTCAGAATGGTCTCTAATGTACTGAGAGAATAAAGTGCTCCCTGTGAAGTTCTATTCAGTTGGACTCAGTAATGTCACTGCAACCTACTCGGTGACCACGACAGTTATTATATACAAGCAACATTCAGAGAGAGAGAGAGAGAGACAATGGAAATTAAGTTTGCGCGCGCCGATACGAAAGATTGAACGCACATACGCATATCTTTTGCAGTTTTGCGTCAAATGTGACCGCTTGATTGGGATGTTTGATAGGAAATATTCGATTTCGCCACTTTAGCAAAGCACATAAAACATAACAATGTCAATGTTTTGAAGGTCTCGGTGAGGAACAACACTACAAGTACAAAAAAGCGTAAATTAGGTTGAAATGTGCGTCACTACTGCCAATTTGGCAACCCCGCTAATTCTACATGTTTCTTGCTTTTTACGGCAGACAAAAAGAAGTCGTTGCACTTTCGCCTTAAAGGCGAATCCATGACGCGATATCGGGCGCATTCTCATTCGCAGTCCGTCTTTAAATGTTTTAAGTGCTAGATGTTGAAGTAAGCACTATGAGATGCACGCGAATAATCTATTCCCGAATAGAAATTGCAATTAGGTGGCGACTCCAGTTGAAATTGCCCTTGCTTGTGAATGTGCTGCTCTGCCATTGCAGGTGCTGCGGTCCGATGGCGTCCTTTCCAGGGGCACGATCGGAGATCTTTGTTCAAAAAGCATTGTGTTTGTTCGAAAAGCATTCGAAAAGCACCCACTCGTACACGAAGCATACAGATGAAGGATGTTGTTGCGCTGAAAACGCTAGTAGAAGTCGGAGCCGATATGGAGTACGACCATTCCTTCCGCGCTCTTGCAACACCCTCGAACAACCTTGAAGCTTCGAGGACTGATGGGGAACCAAGCAACTCATACAAGATCAGGATAAGCCAGAGAATAAACTTTATTGTACGAAGAGTGGTTGGTGTTGTTATTCTCGGGTGGAGCCCTCTTGTGGAGCCCCACTGGCCGCGGTGGCTCGCCGGGCCTGGTCCAGGGTCGCCAGTTGGCTTCCCAGTGCCAGCTCGGAAAGTCGTGCCTCCCAAGACCACGTTGTGAGTGTCTGTGATGAGCTCACCAGCCATTTCAAGGGGACCATGATCATTTAATACAAGAGCTGAAACAACGGTACACAGGAGAACGCAAGCGGGACGGAAATTCATTAACTAGTCAAGAATACACAGGAACACCTAACCACGAGCTGGACGCACCCATCACCTTCGCAGAGGTGTATGCAGCGGCGCAAAGCTTCAAAAAGAATACAGCACCCGGATTGGATGGTATTACAAACGCCATGATACGGAACCTTAGCACTGACACATTACAAGCCATCACGGACCACTTCAATCAAGAAATATGGACACCGGGTGGAAAACTACCCACTGAGTGGACAATGGCCCAGATCGTACTAATACCGAAACCAGGAAAGCGGAGAAGCCTTGACCAGCTGCGACCAATATCACTAACATCCTGTATGGGCAAAATGTTTGAAAAAGTCGTACTCACTCGCCTCGAACAATACACAGAAGAACGGGGGCTGCTACCAACATCTATGTACGGATTCAGGCGAGGGATGTCTGCCCAGGACATATTCTTATTGCTCAAAGAGGAGGTGCTCAACCCACCTCCAGGTAGCCTCAACAACTTACTCCTTGCCCTCGACATCGAAAAAGCCTTCGACAACATCGCGCACTCTGCCATACTAGACGGCCTCACAGCCATTGGATGCGGTGAACGCATATTCCATTATGCATCAATATTCCTTGGCAATCGCAAGGCACAGATTGGCATGGGCGGAACCAACTCACCACCATACGAACTTCCACTGAAAGGATAAGCCAAGAGAAACTATGGAAAGCCAAGGTTAACAGTGCTAGCGCAGAATAGTTCGTACTTAGCCAGAGCTAAACCGCCAGCAAATTTTTATGCGAGTTGACCACGAAAGGTTTCGTTTTAAATTAATGCCTAACCACGCATTGTTTTTAACCAAATAAGTAAAAAGAGAATTTGAGTGGTTGCGGCTCAAAGAAATGGCTTTGGATTTGTCAGTATTTAGACTCATTCGCCACGACGTACATCAATGTGATTTGTCACATCACATTGAAGACATAAAATTAATCTGATAATGATGGTGATATAAAGTAACACCTTTGGTAATGTTGCTTTCTCAACAGCTGTCTGAAAATACTTATCAGTTTCCTATAGCTAAGTAAGTTTCACCCATAAATTTATCACTCTCTTGTACATGAGGCATTGATGGTTTAGATTGTTGAACCTTTTATTTACTTCCTGTCTTCTTGGTTCTGTAAAATGCCTATTGCAGGAAAACTAGCTTCATAAAATTGGACGCTGGAAGTCAACATTCATCAGCATTCCCTATTCTCAATTTGATGCACATGAGAATCATTATTTGCGGAAGTACCAGAGCGCGCGGCACGTAAGGGCCTTCGTACACATTGCGTGGCAGCTCGATTCGCAGCGAGGTCTCTTTGACTGCTCAGCTCTAACTTGAAAACCACGACCATTGGAGATCACAAAGGTACATCCAATAAAGAGCAACAGTAAAGAGGGTTGTTTCGGTGACTCAGAAAATTTCGCTTCATAGCGCAAAATTCGTTCGGCGCCGTACGAGAAAACGCGAACAAAGGAGTGCTTGCCTTTCTCCTTGTGCTGGCGCAGTGCTCCTTCAATTGCTTTCCGTACCTTGCGAAGCATCAGGCGGCTTGTAATGTCGAACCAAGAACGACAGGCAATTACAGTGCTTTCTAACCTACCGGTTTCGTTCGTGAAACAACCATTCAGACGTCTGCATCAAAGAAAAAAGTATGCAGAAACTACACTGGAGTTTTCTAAGTATGCACAAGTACACCCAGAAAGTTCAGTTCCCTCACCTCAAATTTTCAACTTGACCGACTCCCAATTTCAAGTTGTCCCACTCCCAAGTTTAAGTTGGTCCACCCCTAAGTATATGTTGGCGCACCTCCAAATTTAAGTTGATTCACACCCAAATTTGAAGTAGGCCCACCCTCAAATTTATGTTAGCCCATCCCCAAATTTTAGTTGACCCACCAGTAAATCAAGTTGGCCCACTCCTGAATTTATGTCGGTACACCCTCAAATTTCAAGTTGCACTACCAACTGGAAATTTTAGCACACACTCCTCCATTTGGGGTGTGCCTACTTAAAGTTTGGGGACGGCTAACCTAAATTTGGGGGTGGCCAAACTTGAAATTTAGTGTTCATTAACTTGTATTAGTGAGTGGGTTTTCCTAAATTTGGGGAAGATGGCGTGGGCCAACATGAATATGGAAGTGCTATGGGGAAGCGCCAACCTTAATTTGCGGGTGGGCCTACTTGAAATTTGCGTTGGACCTACAAGGAAAGAAAATCACAACTAGGCTAAACATGGCGAAAAGAATGGTACGGGTCGAGCCACAGAATGCTACGCATTACGAGACTTTCCTCTGAATTTCTCTAGCTGAACTTCTGTAGCTGTTTTCTTTTTGACTTGTTGAGGAAGTTTTGCAAAATAACTTGTGGTTTCTCATATTTTATCACATTTGGCAGAAATTAGAGTTATATAGGTGCTCAACCTGCAATACACCTAGATTGTGTTCCTGTCTTGTACCGGCTGTACCAGAAATCATAAGAAGCGGTTGTAAGTCCCATAACATGCTTGTAGTTCACTTGGCTTCCCAGTATTACCCATAGTTGAATAGTACACCAATGTACAATAATTTGTCTGTAATACAAATACCGCTTAATAAAGGAGAAATAAGATAGTGTGGGGGAAGTTATATTTTGCAAATATGACGTCTGTTAGAAAAGTATCCGACCTTTGGCAGAAGAAAAAAAAACTGGCATAACTGTAGCGTTGGAAACCTAATCACCCTAAGAGTAGTCCTCCTTGGGACTGCACACACATGTCCCAGCGGTGCTACTATTATTGGAAGCATTCCAAGGAGGCCTCTTTCGGAATGAAGTTTAGCTCAGCTGTCATCGCAGTCATAATGTCCTCTCTTGTCTGAAATCGCGCTCCTTTCAATGGCCTCTTGATTTTGGGAAGCAGCTAGCAGTCGCAAGGGGCCAAATTAAGAGAGTAAGGAGCCTGTTGAACAACCAGTCAGACTACTCTGACTGGTTTCGAATGCTGTAAATTTATTGTACAACCTAAAATTTTATTTTTTGTCCTGATAGCCTGTTTTCTGTTTTGTGAGCAAATATGTGTGGTTATTTAGGTTACACATTTCAACTTCTCTTCTTTCTTGGCCGGTTTGTCATCAATCTTTCTAGCACCCAATCAGAGAAACTGCACTCATATATTTGTTTTATAATAAAGTTTGTACTATAATACTGCTAAGACCGATGGGGTATGCAGTGCTCCGTCCAACCATGAGGAACAAGTGGACGATGTATTTTCGACGGCGGCTCCAGTCGGCTTCTTGCGGCGCAGGCCGACATTGGGCAGTTTTCTTGTTTTAATAGCTACTTCGGACGCAGCGCATTGATTTGACATGAGATTTGGCAGGGATTTCTCTACATTGAGCAAACTTCAGCCCTGGCGTCACATTGTTCCTGACGACCGCCGTTTTCAGGAACAATGCCCCGATGTCCAAAAAGCCCCGATGAACAAACGCCGACGAACAAAGCCTCGACGTCGAAACACCGTCAGGGAGTTGTTCCTTAGGGGTTGTGGCTTAAGAAAACACTATTTCCTGCTTCTACTTGCTATAGTGAGTGAATCTTAATGAAGGCATCATGTTCCTGTACAAGAAGTGGTTTGTTAGCCTAGTTTTTGTAAATGTTATTATGGCCTCTGTTTGAGAACACGCACTTCGTGTGGTCTGTTACGCGCTCTCAAATGAAGGAGGAAATAATACAACAAACTCACTCTTTCCGTATGAGGCTTAAATTATGAATACAACGTTACTTGCAGTCCATGTGTATGCATGTGGGCAGTTTATGATGATGCGGGCCTTTTAATTTAACAAGCGAGTTTCTAGTGATCGCACATTAATGAGACAGTTAATATAAACAGTTTCATATAAACGAGAAATCCTTCATTGTGCTGCGTCATGGGCTAGTCACGGCTACATAATTTAGTTTTTATTTGGGCATTCGGAACTCTCGCCTGAATCCACTTCCGAGCTGATTGCACGGACCGCTGACGGTGCGTCCACTGCGTGTTGTTCTATTTGCAGGCAATCAACCTCCATGTCTCTGGAAACACTTTGGACGAGGTTTCGGGCCATGACACTGCCATATTTGTTCGACGCTGACCGAATGCTTTTGTACAGGTCAGTTATTATCAAATTCGCTATTACCGCAACAATGATGCTTGCGTTCTGGCAATGCCGTGGCCACCCAATGCTTTCAAACGGTAATGCACTGCTTTTGTTTGTTTTGCTTTTGTTGCTTCTGAGCCGCGATTTTGAGGAAAACCCTGGACCTATCACAAACGCTCAAGAAGAGAAGTTATATGGTGTGGCCGAGGCTGTAAGGCATCTTGAAGCCAGCAGCGCAAGTCTTCTCGAATTTTGAGTCTTCTCGAAAAGAAAGTTTTAAATATGCACGCCGCGCTCAAAACGGACCTGGCACGTTTGGTCAGACCAAACGTGTTCAGGAACTTGAAACTAAATTTTAATCTACTTCATCGTCTGATGCCCCAGCACATCTCGGAAGTGGAATTTATAGCATCATTAACAAAATTGACAACCTAGAAAACCGGTCGCGAAGATCAAATGTTTTGTTCTATGGTGTTTCCCATGCTGACAAATCCGAAAGCTGGGAAAGTTCATAGTGACTTGCGAATGACTTCTTCCGCGATAAACTTGGTGTCATGGTGGCTTCCGTTGCAATGGCACACCGTGTGGGCTGTTTTTCAACTGAGAAAAAGCGCCTCATTAGAGCGAAATTCTTCAACAATAAAGAACTCGAATCTATTTTAAGTAAAGGCCGCAAGCTGTCGAATACCCATTTCAGCATCAGTCATGACTATTCGCAAGCCGTTCGTGATAAACGCCGCCAGCTTTTTCAATTTTCTCGATGAATTTAAAAAAAGGAGGTCACGTGCGTCTAAAGTGGACAAACTGCATATCAATAATGATATTTATGTGTGGGATGTCGCGGGTAGCCGTGTCGTGCCAGCTCGCCATCCCACCACAGTTTGACCCCTGGCGACACTTAAGTCATCTTCTCCCGCTACTCTGTCATTTTCACCTAATGTGCATCCTAGTTCAAAGAGTAGTACAAATTTTCTGTTCACAAACACTAGAAGTGTTCCTTCTAAATCTGTCGCACTTTCTTCACTTGTGGGGTCTACGTGCGTTTCACTTCCCGCGTTAACTGAAGCGTGGCTCGATAATTCTATTTCGGATGATAGCATTCGTCTCATTAAATCTGAATTTCGCTTTTTTCGCTGCGACAAAAACAAATATAAAAGGGGGTGGCTTCTTTGTAGGCACAACGAAAGAAATATCTGCTGTTTCCCTCGCTGTGGCTACTCTCCTTGAATGTGTATGAATACGGTGCAAGTTGGGAGTTACTGATTATATTATTGGCGCTTTCTACCGACCACCCAATATGTCTGATAGATTTTCTTGTGAATTTCATGGAATACTATGTGACTTACATGTGATTCTTCATAACTCTTTTTTCTCGTGTGTCGTGTCTTTAATTTTCCAAATATTCGTTCGCTCACTCTTTGTGTTATTTCCAGTGATAACGAAACCAACACGTTTCTTCAGTCCTGCTTAGATTTTTCCCCTGCTGAACTTATTACTAGTCCTACGCGTCGCTCCACTGCCACGGCAAATATCCTTGATCTTTTCCTAAGAAATAACCCAGACATTTGAATGATATATTGCATATAAATTGTGTATCTGATCACGACGTTGTTACAGGGTGCATCACTCATCCATTCAGTTAAAAGAAAACTACCAGTAAGCTAATTATGGGATGATTACCTCCGAGCAACACGCCTTTTCTGAGAACTTCCTGGCCCATTATTCTTCTCGCCTAATTCAGCTAAACTGGCTGTCACTTGAAGCCATATTGACTAACCTTATTGATAGGTATGTGCCAACCATCACTCTCGGATATCATAAAAATGCTACTTGGTACACTCATCGTCTTCGTCGTCTTAATAATAGAAAAAAAAAAGACGGCGGCTAGCTTTGCATGGTATTGCTGTTGCAAGGCTAAAGGCACAGCGGAGCAGAATTTTCTCTCGTTCCACCTGTATTCCCGCTGTCTTCTTTCGAGTTACTCGGGGTCATCCTCGGCTCGTCGACGTCGTTTTGCTTCCTCGTTAGCCCGGTATTCTGCATTCGCTCTCCGTCGATGATTGTTTTTCCGACATGCCTTGGAGAGGCCGTCTTTGCACAGCTTCTTCTTCAGGAGTGCGTACTTTCTTGGGTCTACCCATGGCGACACCAACCTCGAATCCGCGACACGGTGGTCAGCCTTCATTTACAGCTACTCGCATCGCCGCCTTTTTTGGCGAGGCGACACGAGTAGCTATTGGCGGAGTCGATCACGTGGTGCGCAATGACGTCACGGCTTGGCGCGGCAGAGAAGAGCTCGGTGCAGCTAGGTATAGCTATACACCAGTGGGTGGGCGGGTGCGGGCACAAGTGTTGCGAATCGACGTCATCGCTAGGCGCGGCTCGGCGGCGGTGATGATGACGTCACACCAGCTGCGCCCGGTTGCCATGGCGACGCCCTCATCGCTCGGCGAGGGTTTTTTTTTTTCTTTTTTTTTGGGGGGGGGGGGGATTCAGCAGACACATTACGCCCGGCTTAAACAGCTTCGCGGTTAAAAAACATTTGTACCGCCATCGATGCTGCGTCATCGTGGAATAAGTATAGGAATTGCGATAAAGAGTATCAGTCGCTGCTTAAAACTACTCTTCATCATTTCTTTAGTAACGACCTGTCTACCATATTAAACAATAATTCTCTAGACTCTGGCGCATCATAAATCCGCGTTTCCATCCAGATATAGTAGTTTTTAATGTTGACCGTAAACCGGTGACTCAAACTGAGTGTTCGAAGCTCTTTAACGACGCACTTTCATCAGTGTTTACCAATGAAAACATCACTTAGCCAATATGTCAGCCATTGTCTAACATTTCCATGTCAGAAGTTGTCATCAGTGCGTCTGGTATTTTTGCCATGCTGAATAACCTCAAAATTGCTACTACCTCTGATCACCCTGGTTTCAACAATGAGATACTTAAAAACGCTCCTCTAAACCTTTATGAAGTGTTATCAGCCCTGTTTTCACAGTCTATATAATCTGGAATTATTCCTCATGATTGGCGAATAGCAAGACCAAACCAATTTTTAAATCTGGCGATCGCTCTATTCCACTTAACTATCGTCCTATCTCATGAACTAGCAACATATGTAAACTTCTCGACTGCGTCATACATACACAAGTCATAAATTACATAGAAGAGCATGATAACCTTTTCAAATACCAGCACAGTTTTCAAAAGGGTTATTCATGCGACACCCAACTCGCCGAATTTACTTACGATATATTTTCCGCAATTGACGCATTCAAATTGATGCAGTGTTTCTTGATTTCCGTAAAGCATTTGATTGCGTTCTTGAACACATGCTTCTAATCAAATTAAATAAGTTGAATATTCAGCTAAAGTTCTTGCATGGATTAAAGAGTTCCTCTCCAACCGACAACAATTCACCTGTGCTAATGGCTATAACTCTTCTTCTGTTGCCGTAACATATGGTGTCCTCCAGGGCAGTGTACTTGGTCCCCTACTTTTCTTAATTTTTATTAATGATGTTCGAAATGTTTCTCATCTCTAATTGAATTGTTCTCAGAAGATTGCGTTATATATCGTAATCATATAGTAATGATGCTGACTGCATTTCCCTACATATTAAGCTTGATGCGGTGACTGCCTGGCGTTCCTCGTGGCTAATGTCTAAATGCGTCTAAAGCAAAGCTAATGTCGTTTATCAACAATTACACTCGTCTTACTACACCCTACTTTCTCAAAGATGCTAACGTAGAACTTACATCAGCTTACAAGTACCTTGGCGTTCATCTTCAGTCTGGCTTAACTTGGCCTCACCATAGTAACACCGTCTTAGCATCACCTAACCTAGCCTTCCGTCTTTTTAAACGTTACCTCAAACACGCACCTTCACACTGAAATAAACTAGCTTATATCATGCGGATCCGGCCAAAAATTGAATATGCTTCCGCCATCATGGGATCCCGGTCAATCATACGTCAACAAAATTGAATCCCTGCAAAGCGGCGCTGTTCGCTTTATCTATTCAGATTATTGACGCTTCAGCCGGGCCACAGCACTAAAACAACGTGCCCAGTTAGAACCACTGTCACGTCGACGCCACTTCGCTCGCCTAACCTTATTTCGTAAACTGTACCGCCCTTCTGCGCTTCACAATGACTGCTTTTCACCAGCCCTTGCAATCTTCCCGGACCGTGACAACGATAACAAAGTAAAGCGCATAACATGCCACTCATCTCTTTACGCAGGAGCATTTATTCCTCGCACAATAATTTAACCGAATAAATTACCATCACGCACAGCTACTGAAGTTAACCTACAATCTTTCCAAGATTTGTTGAAAAAAAAAAAAACGGTTAGAGCTAGCCGATCATGCAGTTATTGCTCATTCTTATGTTGTGTGCATATCAAAATACTGTGTAACAAGTGCCTGGTTGCTGTAAGAATTTCTGCAAATAGCCCCATTACATATCTATTTTAGGTAACTTTTTAATATTTTATGTTTATATCTCATGTTTCTGCTGTAAACAATGTAATGTTGGTTGTATTTAGAGCACCAGTGCTGTATTTCTTATGCAGGAGTTTGGGTCTCTCGCAGGACCCTATGTAATACCCTCGCATGAGAACCCTTAGGGGTATTGTAAATGAATAAATAAATAAATAAACCCTGGGCGCGCGACCAGTGCGCACCTCTTGTATAGTGACACAGTACGACTACGTCAACGGCGCGAAGGCGTCTGGAGCCTCTGGATAATTTTACTACAGTTGGTGGAGTTTGCTGGGATCCCTCAAGACACCCGGGAGCTCCGCACTCGTACGTTACCGAGCATCTCCACCAAATGTATTGAGATTTATTTAAATATTTTTCAGTCCAGTCTAGGAGCAGCTAGCAGCAGAGGGAACAGCCCGAGATCTCTGGTATGGTATGGTATGGTATGGTATGCTATTCCTTATCTGATGGCACCCATCCACTGCGGGGGATTGTTCAAGATTTAAACACATAACGGGTCGTCATCGTCGTCCTTGAGCTCCTGCCGAAAACACCAGGCGCGTCTGCTTCACTACACAGGGAACATAACGCAGAACACAACTTTCGCAAACAAAGGGTCACTGCAGGTGGTTAATACAGCACTTTGGTGCAGTAAGTAGTGAAACATAGTAACAAGGTAAACATTCCTTAAAAAATCACGTGCCAGCCCACTGCTGTGAAGGTGGATTACCAGCGAAGAAGCTCAGCACACGTCATAGGGGTGACATAGAATTTATATAAACACTACGACGAAATTTTATCTCGCTTAAGTGGCGACGGCGGTCATCCCGAAGAAAGGCACACGCGCAAACACAATTATTTTGATCAGTGGCCTTGATCTGCGGCATACATTCGCCCGGAACACTACCTCCACCTCAAGGAGCCAGAGGAAACTAGACACGTGCTAGACAGTAAACAAGCTAAAGCCCCCTTACCTTCGAAAAGTAGCGCCATTCTTAGATCTTGCGGACACCGCGCTCACGCCGGCGTTTCCTTCTCGCCGCCTCCTGTCGCACCACCCTCCTCCGTTCCCTGAGGTTCCTGGGGTTCTTTAAAGTGCACTACAGCGCAAGCACACGGGCGTTTTTGCATTTCGCCGCCAGCGAAATACGGCCGCCGCGGCCGGGATACAATCCCGCAACCTCGTGCTCAGCCGCGCAACGCCTTATCTAAGTGAGCCACCCCGGCGGGTCATTTACGACCCAGTGGAACGAAAGTACAATGATCTAGGTCAATTACTCACAGGGGACCCTGATCACGATAAAGAAATTTACAGAAGAATAAAATTGGGTTGGAGTGCATACGGCAGGCATTAACAAATCCTGACTGGGAGCTTACCACTGTCGTTGAAAAGAAAAGTGCACAATCATTGCATTCTACCCGTGCTAACATATGGGGCAGAAACTTGGAGGTTAACAAAGAAGCTCGAGAACAAGTTAAGGACCGCACAAAGAGCGATGAAACGAAAAATCTTAGGACTAACGTTAAGAGACAGGAAGAGAGCGGTGTGGATCAGAGAAGAAACGGGGATAGCCGATATTCTAGTTGACATTAAGCGGAAGAAATGGAGCTGGGTAGTCCATGTTATGCGTAGGATGGATAACCGATGGACCATTAGGGTTACAGAATGGATACCAAGAGAAGGGAAGCGCAGTCGAGGTCGGCAGAAAACCAGATGGGATGATGAAGTTAGGAAATTTGCAGGCGCAAGTTGGAATACGCTAGTGCAAGAAAGGGGTAATTGGAGATCGCAGGGAGAGGCCTTTATCCTGCAGTGGACATAATAATATAGGCTGATGATGATGATGATGACGACGATGATGATGATGATGATGATGATGATGATGATGATGATGATGATGATGATGATGATGGAACGAAAGTGCTCTATGCGCGATCGGAGTTTTCCGCGCATTTCCTCTCGTAGCGCGTTAGCAGTCGTCTGCTACGGCACGGTCGACATACGCGGCGGCACTGTTGAGATCGCGCTGGACGCGCCGAGCGGTACCGTGGAGCGGAGGAGGAGGGAAGAGGTTGGCGCTACTTTTAGACATTGAGGGGTTTTAAGACAAGCGTGACGAGACAGCCACTCCGCGAGAGCTGAAGGAAACTAGGCACGCAAGTGCTTGGAACGACGACAAACAGAGGGCGATGCAAGCGTACACGTGGCCGACGTGGGGGGCACAGCGCAAATCTTTGAGAAACCCTTATTTTCTACCTGAGAGTCTACTGATTTTGAAAATCGTGCCGATTGATAACTAATCTACTGAAAATCTATATTCAAGTGATGAGACGCATATGATTTTGCACAGAATGAACGATTGTGCATCAGTTTTTCTGCTGAGTTTTTCACACGCAGATCTGATGACGGACACGCATGTGATGATGGCCACACAGATCTGATGATGGACACGCAGACACCTTCGCTGTTAACAATGCACACTGAACAAAGACAGAGCAAAATAGCGGATGCGAATAACTGCTCTGACTGACTGAATAAACTTTATTGAAACCAGCAAGAGGTGGTGGCTGCGCCTAGGCCTCCCACGTGGGGACGTCGAGGTGTTGCCTCTTCGCCGCCTCGCAGGCTCTGGGAGAGAAGATTTTGACACTGAAAGTGCTAGGATCCTAGATACGTTAGCAATGCTTTATGAAATAAAGAAGATTGTGTTATCGTGCCAATTCTGTAGTGTTATTCATTCAGTTATTTTATTGGCAAGGTTAACGCCAAATTGTGGTGCTTTTTCATGCGGCAGAAAATAGGGTTAACTTTCTAGGCATGATCGATACTACGTAAAGTATGAGGGGGCGGTAAAATATGCGACCGAACATATGATGTGTTGCTGTGATGCAGTGCGTGAAAAAAAAAAGATAATCTAGGGAATTTTCTGAATATTGCGAGTGGCGGCATGTTGTGTCCCGCAGAGATGAAACGCTTTTAACTCGCGTCTAGGACGAACAAAAGAACAGGGCTGCTTTATTCCGGACGGCTTCGAGTAGATTGGTAAGGGTGATTAGATGGGGAAGCCAAATGATTGACTGTCTTCTGTAAATTGCAGGAAATCTTTTTCCGTAATCTTCACTAACATTTGAAGTTTCCTACCAAAACCTGTCTCATCTTGTCAAGTCTTCAAATAGCAGTAATCTGATACTAATCGAAACGTGGCTATCAAGTACGTGATATTGCTGCTCATCTGCTCCTTGCTGCCGCTGTGACTGCGTTTGCTGACACGTCGCCGGACTGTAGATTGCTGTGCTACGACTTTGCTCCACCCACTATCCACTTAACAATCGTCAACGTGTCAAGCTTCAACCCGCCGCTATCTGGCTTCCTGTCGCCACTACCGCTGAGCCTGGCCTTGGATGGAGGATGGACAGCGCCATCAACACCAACATCAGCTACGCTGCCAACTATAAATAAGCTGCAACTGTCGGCAGAGCTTCGTGGGCTTGGTGACTGTTTCGTGTCGTCCCCTACAAACCCGCTACTTCTTGCTATGCAGGTTGGTGTATCACAATCCCTCTTCACTAAGAAGAGTAGTAATTACTTCTTGCGGCATCTACCGAGCCACGTTGCTGCTGTGCGACCGTTGTTGAGTGTGCCCATGTTAATGAGTTGTTGTTAGTTTTATTATCGGGTGACGTAGTAAAACCGCGGCCCTGATCCGATTCTCGTGGAACTACAAAAGCTTTCCAAAGCCAATTCAAGGCTAATAAGCTAAGTTCAGGGACTAAAGAACCAACTATTAACATCATATCAAACCATATCTTACCTAACTAAGAGAATGGTCGATATTGAAAAACATTATCATTCTCTGCCATCCCTCCAGGCAGAACTAGAACTTATCAAAAATAACACCGTTCATACAGCATGCCTAACAGATGATATTGAGGCACGTTTAGATGATGCCGAAAACACGTCGCGACGTAACAATCTCTACGGCCTCCCAGACGCTAAGCCATATGAATCGTGTGCCGAATCTTAGCAAATAATCATTCGACATTGCCGTGACCCCTTGGGTATAGATATTAACCCCAAAGAAATCGAGCGTGTTCAATGCTTAGGCCGCCACACAGGCGGGAGATGTAGGCCGACAATAGCGAAATTTGCGTTCCACAAAACAAAAGAGAGGATCCTTTGAAAGGGACGTAAGTTGAAAGGAACGACCGAAGCATAGGTGAGGATTTTTCACGCAGGGTTCAGAACGCCAGAAGTCACGTGGTCAAATTTGCAATACAGAAATCTGCTCCATTTTCCCTACGCTACAAAAAACTGCACACAGCTCGAAACGCTGTCTATTCAATAAAGCCTCAAAAACAGTGCAAGAAATCGAGTAGTAACCATATCGGCGTCAAGCGGTTATCACCAGTTTTCACCCTAGACCAAAAGCTAACCTATTTTTTTCCGCAATCTTCACTAACATTTGAAGTTTCCTACCCAAACCTGTCTCATCTTGTCAAGTCTGCAGATAGCAGTAATCTGATACTAACCGAAACGTGACTATCAAGTGATATTGCCGATGCAGAAGTACTCGCCGATTTACCGAACTGCAATGTCTATCGGAAAGACCGCAAAGGCACTCCCGTGGGCGGTGTTCTCATTGCAGCCAGTAAACAATTACCTCGTTCTGTAATTAACATGGACTCTCACTTAGAAATTTTATGGGTATTATTTCAAGCTTTACAGCAGTCTGTATTATTGGGTGTTTGCTATAAGCCGCTTTATAACAATGCTAAGTTTTATCGCGCACCTAATATTAGTCTAAACCAGTTTACCTTGGCATATCCTAGATCCAATGTCGTTCTCTTTGACGATTTCAATTTTCCTTGTAATTATTGGAGTGAAGAAGCTGCAACAGCCAACACAACATATGATACATATGTTATTGATGTTTCCCTCAACTATAACCTAATGGCAGTTAGTAATTCAGCCAACGCGTGTCACTTGCGATTTCTCTAACATATTGAAATTCAATATTGACAACCCATCCCGATAGCCTGTCTTTGATTCACTGTCTCTAAGAAATTACTGATTATAAGGTTATTTATGTAGATTTCTGTTCTTGCCCTACTGCCAATCAGAGCCGGCCTCTCGACATAGGACGCCATGAAGCTGATAAAGCATCAGATCATCGAACGGAGCACGGGAGATACCAGACCCATCCTTGGACCTCCGTAGTCCCCCTACCATGCGGGGAACGCTTGCTCACGTATAATGATATCACCAAACATTACTGTCTGTCAAGACGGGTATTCCCGCTCCCGCACCCTGCCTTATGGAGGGCTCCGCCGGTGGCCCTTCGTCTTTTACAAGCCCGTGCGTATACTACGCTCGCGGTTCTTCATGCTATATACCCTGAAAGGTATCCCAGTGCGGACTGCCCTGCCTGTGGACTAACGGCAACATTGGACCATGTGTTGTGGCAGTGTGAAGCCATCGGCTCCGCCTTCAGAAAGGATAGGTGGGCTGCGCTCTTGGGCAGCACCGAACTCAACGACCAAACCCTGGCTGTCCAGAGTGCCAGCGATCTGGCCGTTAGGCTCGGTTTGGCGGTCCCTACGTGGGACTAGCCGGGTGACGCGGGGTCTCCCCTGCATCTTCTATGGACCCAAATAAAGTTATTTCACTCACTCACCTTATACGATAAGGGTCAGGGTTACGATAAGGATAAGGGTTATACGATAAGGGATTATGATGCCATAAATAATGAACGTTGTACCTTTTTACCGACATTTGAGGACAATTTTTACCATTGCTCTGTTCAGAAACACTGGCTTTCGTTTAAGCAGGAACTAAGCGAACTAATATGCACGCTAATTCCTAAAACTACTATCCAGGTAAACAGACAAAAACCATGGTTTAACAAAGCTTTGCCCCGCCTAAATAACGATAAAAACGTTTATTCCGGAATGGCAAAGTTGTTGAGTCAACCGCGGGAGCACAATGGCGGGAAACGCCATGCGTCGCACAAGGCAACCAGGGAAGACGAGGCCGGAGCGGGCGGCGAGCGGGGCTGCTCGTGAACACGTGATAAAAAAAAAGAAGGAAGGAGTGTTCGATCAGAGCAAACGGGTGTTGGTCTCTTCTCTATTGGTGCAGAAAACCTGGGAAAAGGCCGGCATCCTGCACATCTGATACTGTACCGAGGATGGAGGAGTTGCGCAGACACCCAGGCCTCTGCTTGGTGATTTCACTGCCAGACTCATTTCCGTGGCCAGCGAGATCCTCCTGCAAGGCACTCAACCATCATCCGCCGACCTGCAGGAAATCATCGACGGGCTTCGCGACAAATGCTAAGCTCTCGCCGAACTGGAAAGCAGATCGCCGATCTCCTTGGCGGTGAGGAGTTTGAAGAAAAAATTAAAGGCGCTATGCATTACGGGAGAAAATCACCAGCGCCGTCAGTTGGGTTCGGTTCGCGCTGAAGACACGTGCATCGGCAGGTCCTGCCGTCATCTAAGGCAACCAGTGCAGGCATGCGGGGCCTATTTATGGGTCCAGCAAACCATGCGAGCTGCTGACTTGGAGATCATCGGCGAAACCCTAGCCGAGCCCACTAGGCCGCGAGTAACGGTCCTACGAGTCGCCTTGCCGAAGCTTCAAGTACCAGTCCTTAGCGGTGAGAACCGTGAGTGGCAGGGCTTTTGGGAGCACTACGAGGCGACCATTCACACGTACCCCGATCTCACTAACATTGAAAAGTTTAAGCACTTGAAGACTTACTTGGACAGCGCTGCTAAGCGGGCCATCGAAGGAATAGACTTGACTGAAGCGAACTATGATATTGCCGTCAAAGTGTTCACTGAACGGTGTGGCCAAAAGGATGTCCTCATCGACGACCACATAGCCTGCTTGCCACTGAACCGATCGAGTAATCATCACAAATATCAAGGCTGCCAGACCTATATGAGTAGATCGAAATCAGGACGGGCTGTTTGGACAGCCTTGGCATGCCATCTGCAGAGTACCGGGTTGTTTTGAACCGAGAGCGGACGCACTCATTGCCAGAGGACCTGGCGATCCTGTACCGTAAGCGCACGAAGACAGAACCAGGTGTCGCGGACTCTGCAGTGCAATCGAGAAAAGAGCAAGTGAAGGCATTTCTGAAGTTCCTTCAAGTTGAAGTGGAAAGTACGGAGGAGATTGGACTGTCACACGAGAAACCCACTTCAGGGAGTTCGTCAGCAAACCACAAGGTAGCAGACATCTTGACACTGCCTCATACAACGTCCGACCTAGCACTGGCAGCATGGTCTTCATTGCCAAGTGCCACTTCAATGCCTGGACAGATTACGTGTCCTCCCTGCGGCATCCTACGACTTGTGACGCGTGATTGCCGGGCCACACTATCAGCGGAGGAAAAGCGCCAACGCCTTTCCAGCAACGATTGCTGAGTAAAGTGCGGGAAGCAGGGACACATTGCTCGCAGTTGCTGAACAGCAGCGTAGCTCAAGTGAGACCGATGCTGAATACATGACATTTCAGCACTGTGCAATATCTGGGGACGACTAGGAACCCACAGATTACATTCAACTACTCCTGTTGGAGCTAAACACGGAGACACGGCCACACAACAAGAAAAGTTGGTAGCAACCGCTCCTGTAAGCAGCACGCACTCGTCATCTATGCTGTTCTAAACCGCCACAGTGTGGGTGTGGAACCTGGGCGGTCTCGTGCCAGTCGGCGCTGTTTGAACACGACATGGCACGGGACCTTATCC